>NC_138976.1:158147103-158440020 GCF_964341445.2 Mesoplodon mirus | reverse complement strand
CGATATGGGGCAGGACCAGTGGGAGTCCTGTGGCCCGGGCTGGAGCTTCTCCGCGTGTGTCCCAGGGACCCATCTGCCTGCGAACCTCGGTCCCCTGGCAGGAAGCTACGATGCCCAGACCTATGCTTAGCTGTGCAGAGCGGATTACTGCGCGGAAACGTTCCACACACACTTCTAGTAAGAGGGCGGCCTGAGTGGAAAGATGAGAGTTTGGGCAGCTGTGCAGACAAAGAAGGCGCCCTTTGGCCTGGGCCGAAATGCTTGTGACACTCCACTGGGCCTGCCGGGATCTGAGGGCCCTGCCCTGGGCCCCCTGCTCCCATGCCCTTTGTTCAGTCACAGCAGAGATGGCCACACCAACTCCCTCAGTGAGGGCAGTCTTCCAACCTCCCTCAGCCCCGACCCCTCTCCGCAGGTTACCATGGACTACAGAGGCTGCATTCTGAGGCCAGGGCATTCCAAGAATGCCAAGGGCAGACATGATGACCTTAAATGATTTCATCTTGTGTCACTTTTGGTAAACATTAGGAGCTAGGAAATGGTCCCCTTTACAGAAATGTTCAAAGTTACTGGCATTTCATATATTCTCTGCTCTAACATTGTCCTTACTCTTTCTGTATATTCTTTAGTTATGTTTTTGTTTTCCTTAATCAAAGTGTGTCTTTTAAATCATTTCAAAGAAGATTCTTTGGACTTACTAAATCAACTCAATTTTATACGTTTTCTGTTGTATTAAGTTCTGCTCATATCTTTATTTATCTGTTTTCTATGTTCTCAGGGTTTATTGATTTCTTCTTCTGATGTCAATTAAAACACTTGGTTATTCATTTTAATAAACCTTTTTACTTATAAAGATTTGAACTTTTGAAGATTCCAGCTTACTTGTACGTTTCTAAGGGTCAGGTCCTCTCCATTGTTGCTGGCCTAAGGCTTAGTTCACCATATAGCAATGTATATATTGACCTATTTTCCCCTCGACTTTCTGTGATTCCCTACATCTCACCTTTCTTTGCAGACAAGCCATTTGAAATACCCTTAACTTATTTCACAGCCAATAAGTCTCTGAATTAATGTGTACTTTTTAGAGAAATCTTCTTATATAATTAGGCAGAAATCCTGACCTGCCATAGTTTTCACAACAGCATAATTTCACTCTTCTCAATGCTTAATCTGTTGTATTACACAACCTTTGAGTATTTAGCTTTATCAATGACATGTACTTTAAAAATGTTTTAGAGATCCTACCAGTCTTTGAAAACATCCTTGTGCCTTGTTTCAGTTCCAGTTTGATGTATATTTTCTGCCTTGCACCCGATTATTCCTACATCTGATGGATGGCCTTGGGAATCTAATTCTGGTATTGATTGTTTTTGCTGATTGTCTCCCCTTGTAGCTCCTTTCTTCATTATTGTGTAAATTTAGATCATGAGCTCATGTTTAGCTAAACAGCTGACCTTGTAAGAGGCTTAGGTGTGAACGCTCGTAAGTTTCAGCAGAAAGTCGGCAAAGATTTATTTGTGTCCCTACAATGAGTGGCCCGCTAGGACCCAGTTTTCTACAAGTGATGGTCCAATACTCCCCCTAGAGTCAGGGGACTCAGACAGGGCTGCTTTGCGGCCCCCGATCTGGGGCAGGGGCAGTGGGCGGCCGGTGGCCCGGGCAGAAGCCTCTCAGCGTGTGTCCCAGGGACCCATCTGCTGGCACACTTCGGTCACCTGGCAGGAAGCTACGATGCGCAGACCTATGCACAGCTGTGCAGCGAGGTGTACTGCGCGGACAGGTTAGACAAACACTTCAAGTAAGAGGGCGGCTTGAGTGGAAAGGTGAGAGTTTGGGCAGCTGTGCAGACTAAGAAGGCGCCCATTGGCCTGGGCCAAAATGCTTGTGACACTCCCCTGGGCCTGCTGGGCTCTGAGGGCCCTGCACTTGGCCCCCTGCTCCCCTGCCCTTTGTTCAGTCACAGCAGAGATGGCCACACCCACTCCCTCAGTGAGGGCAGTGTTCCAACCTCCCTCAGCCCCGCCCCCTCTCCGCAGGTTGCCATGGACTACAGAGGCTGCATTCTGAGGCCAGGGCGTTCCGAGAATGCCAAGGGCAGACATGATGACCTTAAATGATTTCGTCTTGTGTCAGTTTTGGTAAACTTTAGGAGCTAGGAAATGGTCCCCTTTACAGAAATGTTCAAAGTTACTGGCATTTCATATATTCTCTGCTCTAACATTGTCCTGACTCTTTCTGTATATTCTTTACTTATGTTTTTGTTTTCCTTAATCAAAGTGTGTCTTTTAAATCTTTTCAAAGAAGATTCTTTGGACTTACTAAATCACCTGAATTTTATACGTTTTCTTTTGTATAAAGTTCTGCTCATATCTTTATGTATCTTTTTTCTATGTTCTCAGGGTTTATTGTTTTCATCTTCTGATGTCAATTAAAACACTTGGTTATTCATTTTAATAAATCTTTTCACTTATAAATATTTGAACATTTGAAGATTCCAGCTTACTTGTACGTTTCTAAGAGTCAGGTCCTCTCCACTGTTGATGGCTTAAGGCTTAGTTCACCATATAGCAATGTATGTATTGACCTATTTTCCCCTAGACTTTCTATGATTCCGTACATCTCACCTTTCTTTGCAGACAAGCCATTTGAAATACCCTTAACTTATTTCACAGCCAATAAGTCTTTGAAATAATGTGTATTTTTTAGAGAAATCTTCTTATATAATTAGGCAGAAAATCTGACCTGCCATAGTTTTCAAAACAGCATAATTTCACTCTTCTCAATGATTAATCTGTTGTATTACACAACCTTTGAGTATTTAGCTTTATCAATAACATGTCCTTTAAAAATGTTTTAGAGATCCTACCAGTCTTTGAAAACATCCTTGTGCCTTGTTTCAGTTCCAGTTTGATGTATATTTTCTGCCTTGCACCCGATTATTCCTGCATCTGATGGATGGCCTTGGGAATCTAATTCTGGTATTGATTGTTTTTGCTGATTGTCTCCCCTTGTAGCTGCTTTCTACATTATTGTGTAAATTTAGATCATGAGCTCATGTTTAGCTAAACAGCTGACCTTGTAAGAGGCTTAGGTGTGAACGCTCGTAAGTTTCAGCAGAAAGTCGGCCAAGATTTATTTGTGTCCCTCCAATGAGTGGCCCGCAAGGGCCCCGTTTTCTACAAGTGTTGGTCCAATACGCCCTCTAGAGGCAGGGGACTAAGACAGGGCTACTTTGCGGCCCCCGATCTGGGGCAGGGGGATTGGGAGGCATGTGGCCCGGGCAGGAGCCTCTCCGTGTGTGTCCCAGAGACCCATTTACCTGCCAACCTCGGTCACCTGGCAGGAAGCTACGATGCCCAGACCTATGCTTAGCTGTGCAGCGAGGTGTACTGCGCGGACAGGTTCCACACACGCTTCAAGTAAGTGGGCGGCCTGAGTGGAAAGGTGAGAGTTTGGGCAGCTGTTCAGACAAAGAAGTCGCCCTTGGGCCTGGGTCAAAGTGCTTGTGACACTCCACTGGGCCTGCCGGGCTCCGAGGGCCCTGCCCTGGGCCCCCTGCTCCCCTGCTCTTTGTTCAGTCACAGCAGAAATGGCCACACCCACTCCCTCAGTGAGGGCAGTGTTCCAACCTCCCTCAGCCCCGCCCCCTCTCCGCAGGTTACCATGGACTACAGAGGCTGCATTCTGAATCCAGGGCGTTCCGAGAATGCCAAGGGCAGACATGATGACCTTAAATGATTTCCTCTTGTGTCAGTTTTGGTAAACTTTAGGAGCTAGGAAATGGTCCCCTTTACAGAAATGTTCAAATGTACTGGCATTTCATATATTCTCTGCTCTAACATTGTCCTGACTCTTTCTGTATATTCTTTACTTATGTTTTGGTTTTCCTTAATCAAAGTGTGTCTTTTAAATCTTTTCAAAGAAGATTCTTTGGACTTACTAAATCACCTGAATTTTATACGTTTTCTGTTGTATTAAGTTCTGCTCATATCTTTATTTATCTTTTTTCTATGTTCTCAGAGTTTATTGTTTGCATCTTCTGATGTCAATTAAAACACTTGGTTATTCATTTTAACAAATCTTTTTCCTTATAAAGACTTGAACTTTTGAAGATTCCAGCTTACTTGTACGTTTCTAAGGGTCAGGTCCTCTCCATTGTTGCTGGCCTAAGGCTTAGTTCACCATATAGCAATGTATATATTGACCTATTTTCCCCTAGACTTTATGTGATACCCTACATCTCACCTTTCTTGGCAGACAAGCCATTTGAAATACCCTTAACTTATTTCACAGCCAATAAGTCTTTGAAATAATGTGTATTTTTTAGAGAAATGTTCTTATATAATTAGGCAGAAAATCTGACCTGCCATAGTTTTCAAAACAGCATAATTTCACTCTTCTCAATGATCAATCTGTTGTATTACACAACCTTTGAGTATTTAGCTTTATCAATGACATGTCCTTTAAAAATGTTTTAGAGACCCTACCAGTCTTTGAAAACATCCTTTTGCCTTGTTTCAGTTCCAGTTTTATGTATATTTTCTGCCTTGCACCCGATTATTCCTACATCTGATGGATGGCCTTGGGAATCTCATTCTGGTATTGATTGTTTTTGCTGATTGTCTCCCCTTGTAGCTGCTTTCTACATTACTGTGTAAATTTAGATCATGAGCTCATGTTTAGCTGAACAGCTGACCTTGTAAGAGGCTTAGGTGTGAACTCTCGTAAGTTTCAGCAGAAAGTCGCAAAGATTTATTGGTTTCCCTCCAATGAGTGACCCTCAAGGACCCCGTTTTCTACAAGTGTTTGTCCAATACTCCCTCTAGAGGCATGGGACTCTGACAGGGCTGCTTTGCGGATCCCGATCTGGGGAAGGGGGAGTGGGAGGCCTGTGGCCCGGGCAGGAGCCTCTCCGTGTGTGTCCCAGGGACCCATTTACCTGCCAACCTCGGTCACCTGGCAGGAAGCTACGATGCCCAGACCTATGGTTAGCTGTGCAGCGAGGTGTACTGCGCAGACACGTTCCACACACACTTCAAGTAAGAGGGCGGCCTGAGTGGAAAGGTGAGAGTTTGGGCAGCTGTGCAGACAAAGAAGGCACACTTTGGTCTGGGCCTAAATGCTTGTGACACTCCACTGGGCCTGCCGGGCTCTGAGGGCCCGGCCCTGGGCCCCCTGCTCCCCTGCCCTTTGTTCAGTCACAGCAGAGATGGTCACACACACTCGCCCAGTGAGGGCCGTATTCCAACCTCCCTCAGCCCCGCCCCCTCTCTGCAGGTTACCATGGACTACAGAGGCTGCATTCTGAGGCCAGGGCGTTCCGAGAATGCCAAGGGCAGAAATGATGACCTTAAATGATTTCCTCTTGTGTCAGTTTTGGTAAACTTTAGGAGCTAGGAAATGGTCCCCTTTACAGAAATGTTCAAATTTACTGGCATTTCATATATTCTCTGATCTAACATTGTCCTGACTCTTTCTGTATATTCTTTACTTATGTTTTTGTTTTCCTTAATCAAAGTGTGTCTTTTAAATCTTTTCAAAGAAGATTCTTGGACTTACTAAATCACCTGAATTTTATACGTTTTCTGTTGTATTAAGTTCTGCTCATATCTTTATGTATCTTTTTTCTATGTTCTCAGGGTTTATTGTTTTCATCTTCTGATGTCAATTAAAACACTTGGTTATTCATTTTAATAAATCTTTTTACTTATAAAGATTTGAACTTTTGAAGATTCCAGCTTACTTGTACGTTTCTAAGGGTCATGTCCTCTCCATTGTTGCTGGCCTAAGGCTTAGTTCACCATACAGCAATGTATATATTGACCTATTTTCCCCTCTACTTTCTGTGATTCCCTACATCTCACCTTTCTTTGCAGACAAGCCATTTGAAATACCCTTAACTTATTTCACAGCCAATAAGTCTTTGAAATAATGTGTATTTTTTAGAGAAAACTTCTTATATAATTAGGCAGAAAATCTGACCTGCCATAGTTTTCAAAACAGCATAATTTCACTCTTCTCAATGATTAATTTGTTGTATTACACAACCTTTGAGTATTTAGCATTATCAATGACATAACCTTTATAAATGTTTTAGAGATCCTACCAGTCTTTGAAAACATCCTTGTGCCTTGTTTCAGTTCCAGTTTTATGTATATTTTCTGCCTTGCACCCGATTATTACTACATCTGAGGGATGGCCTTGGGTATCTAATTCTGGTATTGATTGTTTTTGCTGATTATCTCCCCTTGTAGCTGCTTTCTTCATTATTGTGTAAATTTAGATCATGAGCTCATGTTTAGCTACACAGCTGACCTTGTAAGAGGCTTAGGTGTGAACTCTCGTAAGTTTCAGCAGAAAGTCGGCAAAGATTATTTGTGTCCCTCCAATGAGTGGCCCGCAAGGACCACGTTTTCTACAAGTGTTGGTCCAATACTCCCTCTAGAGGCAGGGGACTCAGACAGGGCTGCTTTGCGGCCCCCGATCTGGGGCAGGGGCAGTGGGCGGCCTGTGGCCCGGGCTGGAGCCTCTCCGTGTGTGTCCTAGGGACCCATCTGCCTGCGAACCACGGTCACCTGGCAGGAAGCTACGATGCCCAGACCTATGTTTAGCTGTGCAGCGAGGTGTACTGCGCGGACAGGTTAGACACACACTTAAGTTAGAGGGCGGCATGAGTGGAAAGGTGAGAGTTTGGGCAGCTGTGCAGACTAAGAAGGCGCCCTTTGGCCTGGGCCTAAATGCTTGTGACACTCCACTGGGCCTGCCGGGCTCTGAGGGCCCTGCCCTGGGACGCCTGCTCCCATGCCCTTTGTTCAGTCACAGCAGAGATGGCCACACCCACTCCCTCAGTGAGGGCAGTGTTCCAACCTCCCTCAGCCCCGCCCCCTCTCCGCAGGTTGCCATGGACTACAGAGGCTGCATTCTGAGGCCAGGGCGTTCCGAGAATGCCAAGGGCAGACATGATGACCTTAAATGATTTCCTCTTGTGTCAGTTTTGGTAAACTTTAGGAGCTAGCAAATGGTCCCCTTTACAGAAATGTTCAAAGTTACTGGCATTTCATATATTCTCTGCTCTAACATTGTCCTGACTCTTTCTGTATATTCTTTACTTATGTTTTTGTTTTCCTTAATCAAAGTGTGTCTTTTCAATCTTTTCAAAGAAGATTCTTTGGGCTTACTAAATCACCTCAATTTTATACGTTTTCTGTTGTATTAAGTTCTCCTCATATCTTTATGTATCTTTTTTCTATGTTCTCAGGGTTTATTGTTTTCATCTTCTGATGTCAATTAAAACACTTGGTTATTCATTTTAATAAAACTTTTTACTTATAAAGATTTGAACTTTTGAAGATTCCAGCTTACTTGTACGTTTCTAAGTGTCAGGTCCTCTCCATTGTTGCTGGCCTAAGGCTTAGTTCACCATATAGCAATGTATATATTGACCTATTTTCCCCTCGACTTTCTGTGATTCCCTACATCTCACCTTTCTTTGCAGACAAGCCATTTGAAATACCCTTAACTTATTTCACAGCCAATAAGTCTTTGAAATAATGTGTATTTTTTCGAGAAATCTTCTTGTATAATTAGGCAGAAAATCTGACCTGCCATAGTTTTCTAAACAGCATAATTTCACTCTTCTCAAAGATTAATCTGTTGTATTACACAACCTTTGAGTATTTAGCTTTATCAATGACATGTCCTTGAAAAATGTTTTAGAGATCCTACCAGTCTTTGAAAACATCCTTGTGCCTTGTTTCAGTTCCAGTTTGATGTATATTTTCTGCCTTGCACCCGATTATTCCTACATCTGATGGATGGCCTTGGGAATCTAATTCTGGTATTGATTGTTTTTGCTGATTGTCTCCCCTTGTAGCTGCTTTCTTCATTATTGTGTAAATTTAGAACATGGGCTCATGTTTAGCTAAACAGCTGACCTTGTAATAGGCTTAGGTGTGAACGCTCGTAAGTTTCAGCAGAAAGTCGGCCAAGATTTATTTGTGTCCCTCCAATGCGTGGCCCGCAAGGACCCCGTTTTCTACAAGTGTTGGTCCAATACTCCCTCTAGAGGCAGGGGACTCAGACAGGGCTGCTTTGCGGCCCCCGTTCTGGGGCAGAGGCAGTGGGTGGCCTGTGGCCCGGGCAGGAGCCTCTCCGCGTGTGTCCCAGGGGCCCATCTGCCTGAGAACCTCGGTCACCTGGCAGGAAGCTACGATGTCCAGACCTATGCTCAGCTGAGCAGCGAGGTGAACTGCGCGGACAGGTTCCACACACACTTCAAGTAAGTGGGCGGCCCGAGTGGAAAGGTGAGAGTTTGGGCAGCTCTGCAGACAAAGAAGGCACCCTTTGGCCTGGGCCAAAATACTTGTGACACTCCACCGGGCCTGATGGGCTCTGAGGGACCTGCCCTGGGCCCCGTGCTCCCCTGCCCTTTGTTCAATCACAGCAGAGGTGGCCACACCCACCCCCTCAGTGAGGGCAGTGTTTCAACCTCCCTCAACCCCGCCCCCTCTCCGAAGGTTGCCATGGTATACAGAGGCTGCATTCTGAGGCCAGGGCGTTCCGAGAATGCCAAGGGCAGACATGATGACCTTAAATGCTTTCCTCTTGTGTCAGTTTTGGTAAACTTTAGGAGCTAGGAAATGGTCCCCTTTACAGAAATGTTCAAATTTACTGGCATTTCATATATTCTCTGCTCTAACATTGTCCTGACTCTTTCTGTATATTCTTTACTTATGTTTTTGTTTTCCTTAATCAAAGTGTGTCTTTTAAATCTTTTCAAAGAAGATTCTTTGGACTTACTAAATCACCTGAATTTTATACGTTTTCTGTTGTATTAAGTTCTGCTCATATCTTTATGTATCTTTTTTCTATGTTCTCAGGGTTTATTGTTTTCATCTTCTGATGTCAATTAAAACACTTGGTTATTCATTTTAATAAATCTTTTTACTTATAAAGATTTGAAATTTTGAAGATTCCAGCTTACTTGTACGTTTCTAAGGGTCAGGTCCTCTCCATTGTTGCTGGCCTAAGGCTTAGTTCACCATATAGCAATGTATATATTGACCTATTTTCTCCTCGACTTTCTGTGATTCCCAACATCTCACCTTTCTTTGCAGACAAGCCATTTGAAATAACCCTTAAATTATTTCACAGCCAATAAGTCTTTGAAATAATGTGTATTTTTTAGACAAATCTTCTTATATAATTAGGCAGAAAATCTGACCTGCCATAGTTTTCAAAACAGCATAATTTCACTCTTCTCAATGATTAATCTGTTGTATTACACAACCTTTGAGTATTTAGCTTTATCAATGACATGTCCTTTAAAAATGTTTTAGAGATCCTACCAGTCTTTGAAAACATCCTTGTGCCTTGTTTCTGTTCCAGTTTTATGTATATATTCTGCCTTGCACCCGATTATTCCTACATCTGATGGATGGCCTTGGGAATCTAATTCTGGTATTGATTGTTTTGGCTGATTGTCTCCCCTTGTAGCTGCTTTCTTCATTATTGTGTAAATTTAGATCATGAGCTCATGTTTAGCTAAACACCTGACCTTGTAAGAGGCTTAGGTGTGAACGCTCTTAAGTTTCAGCAGAAAGTCGGCAAAGATTTATTAGTGTCCCTCCAATGAGTGGCCCGCAAGGATCCCGTTTTCTACAAGTGTTGGTCCAATACTCACTCTAGAGGCAGGGGACTCAGACAGGGCTGCTTTGCAGCCCCCGATATGGGGCAGGAACAGTGGGCGGCCTGTGGCCCGGGCTGGAGCTTCTCCGCGTGTGTCCCAGGGACCCATCTGCCTGCGAACCTCGGTCAGCTGGCAGGAAGCTACGATGCCCAGACCTATGCTTAGCTGTGCAGCGCGGATTACTGCGCAGAAACGTTCCACACACACTTCTAGTAAGAGGGCGGCCTGAGTGGAAAGATGAGAGTTTGGGCAGCTGTGCAGACAAAGAAGGCGCCCTTTGGCCTGGGCCTAAATGCTTGTGACACTCCACTGGGCCTGCCGGGCTCTGAGGGCCCTGCCCTGGGACGCCTGCTCCCATGCCCTTTGTTCAGTCACAGCAGAGATGGCCACACCCACTCCCTCAGTGAGGGCAGTGTTCCAAACTCCCTCAGCCCCGCCCCCTCTCCACAGGTTACCATGGACTACAGAGGCTGCATTCTGAGGCCAGGGCATTCCAAGAATGCCAAGTTCAGTCATGATGACCTTAAATGATTTCATCTTGTGTCACTTTTGGTAAACATTAGGAGCTAGGAAATGGTCCCCTTTACAGAAATGTTCAAAGTTACTGGCATTTCATATATTCTCTGCTCTAACATTGTCCTGACTCTTTCTGTATATTCTTTAGTTATGTTTTTGTTTTCCTTAATCAAAGTGTGTCTTTTAAATCTTTTCAAAGAAGATTCTTTGGACTTACTAAATCAACTCAATTTTATACGTTTTCTGTTGTATAAAGTTCTGCTCATATCTTTATTTATCTGTTTTCTATGTTCTCAGGCTTTATTGTTTTCATCTTCTGATGTCAATTAAAACACTTGGTTATTCATTTTAATAAATCTTTTTACTTATAAAGATTTGAACTTTTGAAGATTCCAGCTTACTTGTACGTTTCTAAGGGTCAGGTCCTCTCCATTGTTGCTGGCCTAAGGCTTAGTTCACCATATAGCAATGTATATATTGACCTATTTTCCCCTCGACTTTCTGTGATTCCCTACATCTCACCTTTCTTTGCAGACAAGCCATTTGAAATACCCTTAACTTATTTCACAGCCAATAAGTCTTTGAAATAATGTGTACTTTTTAGAGAAATCTTCTTATATAATTAGGCAGAAATCCTGACCTGCCATAGTTTTCTAAACAGCATAATTTCACTCTTCTCAATGATTAATCTGTTGTATTACACAACCATTGAGTATTTAGCTTTATCAATGACATGTCCTTTAACAATGTTTTAGAGATCCTACCAGTCTTTGAAAATGTCCTTGTGCCTTGTTTCAGTTCCAGTTTGATGTATATTTTCTGCCTTGCACCCGATTATTCCTACATCTGATGGATGACCTTGGGAATCTAATTCTGGTATTGATTGTTTTTGCTGATTGTCTCCCCTTGTAGCTGCTTTCTTCATTATTGTGTAAATTTAGATCATGAGCTCATGTTTAGCTAAACAGCTGACCTTGTAAGAGGCTTAGGTGTGAACGCTCGTAAGTTTCAGCAGAAAGTTGGCAAAGATTTATTTGTGTCCCTACAATGAGTGGCCCGACAGGACCCAGTTTTCTACAAGTGATGGTCCAATACAACCCCTAGAGTCAGGGGACTCAGACAGGGCTGCTTTGCGGCCCCCGATCTGGGGCAGGGGCAGTGGTCGGCCTGTGGCACGGGCAGAAGCCTCTCAGCGTGTGTCCCAGGGACCCATCTGCTGGCGAATTTCGGTCACCTGGCAGGAAGCTACGATGCGCAGACCTATGCTCAGCTGTGCAGCGAGGTGTACTGCGCGGACAGGTTAGACAAACACTTCAAGTAAGAGGGCGGCCTGAGTGGAAAGGTGAGAGTTTGGGCAGCTGTGCAGACTAAGAAGGCGCCCATTGGCCTGGGCCAATATGCTTCTGACACTCCACTGGGCCTGCCGGGCTCTGAGGGCCCTGCACTTGGCCCCCTGCTCCCCTGCCCTTTGTTCAGTCACAGCAGAGATGGCTACACCCACTCCCTCAGTGAGGGCAGTGTTCCAACCTCCCTCAGCCCCGCCCCCTCTCGGCAGGTTGCCATGGACTACAGAGGCTGCATTCTGAGGCCAGGGTGTTCCGAGAATGCCTAGGGCAGACATGATGACCTTAAATGATTTCATCTTGTGTCACTTTTGGTAAACATTAGGAGCTAGGAAATGGTCCCCTTTACAGAAATGTTCAAAGTTACTGGCATTTCATATATTCTCTGCTCTAACATTGTCCTGACTCTTTCTGTATATTCTTTACTTATGTTTTTGTTTTCCTTAATCAAAGTGTGTCTTTTAAATCTTTTCAAAGAAGATTCTTTGGACTTACTAAATCACCTCAATTTTATACGTTTTCTTTTGTATAAAGTTCTGCTCATATCTTTATGTATCTTTTTTCTATGTTCTCAGGGTTTATTGTTTTCATCTTCTGATGTCAATTAAAACACTTGGTTATTCATTTTAAAAATCTTTTTACTTATAAATATTTGAACATTTGAAGATTCCAGCTTACTTGTACGTTTCTAAGGGTCAGGTCCTCTCCATTGTTGCTGGCCTAAGGCTTAGTTCACCATATAGCAATGTATATATTGACCTATTTTGCCCTAGACTTTCTCTGATTCCCTACATCTCACCTGTCTTTGCAGACAACCCATTTGAAATACCCTTAACTTATTTCACAGCCAATAAGTCTTTGAAATAATGTGTACTTTTTAGAGAAATCTTCTTATATAATTAGGCAGAAAATCTGACCTGCCATAGTTTTCAAAACAGCATAATTTCACTCTTCTCAATGATTAATCTGTTGTATTACACAACCTTGGAGTATTTAGCTTTATCAATGACATGTCCTTTACAAATGTTTTAGAGATCCTACCAGTCTTTGAAAACATCCTTGTGCCTTGTTTCTATTCCAGTTTTATGTATATATTCTGCCTTGCACCCGATTATTCCTACATCTGATGGATGGCCTTGGGAATCTAATTCTGGTATTGATTGTTTTTGCTGATTGTCTCCCCTTGTAGCTGCTTTCTTCATTATTGTGTAAATTTAGATCATGAGCTCATGTTTAGCTAAACACCTGATTTTGTAAGAGGCTTAGGTGTGAACGCTCTTAAGTTTCCCCAGAAAGTCGGCAAAGATTTATTAGTGTCCCTCCAATGAGTGGCACACAAGGACCCCGTTTTCTACAAGTGTTGGTCCAATACTCACTCTAGAGGCAGGGGACTCAGACAGGGCTGCTTTGCAGCCCCCGATATGGGGCAGGACCAGTGGGCGGCCTGTGGCCCGGGCTGGAGCTTCTCCGCGTGTGTCCCAGGGACCCATCTGCCTGCGAACCTCGGTCCCCTGGCAGGAAGCTACGATGCCCAGACCTATGCTTAGCTGTGCAGCGCGGATTACTGCGCGGAAACGTTCCACACACACTTCTAGTAAGAGGGCGGCCTGAGTGGAAAGATGAGAGTTTGGGCAGCTGTGCAGACAAAGAAGGCGCCCTTTGGCCTGGGCCTAAATGCTTGTGACACTCCACTGGGCCTGCCGGGATCTGAGGGCCCTGCCCTGGGCCCCCTGCTCCCATGCCCTTTGTTCAGTCACAGCAGAGATGGCCACACCCACTCCCTCAGTGAGGGCAGGCTTCCAACCTCCCTCAGCCCCGACCCCTCTCCGCAGTTTACCATGGACTACAGAGGCTGCATTCTGAGGCCAGGGCATTCCAAGAATGCCAAGGGCAGACATGATGACCTTAAAGATTTCATCTTGTGTCACTTTTGGTAAACATTAGGAGCTAGGAAATGGTCCCCTTTACAGAAATGTTCAAAGTTACTGGCATTTCATATATTCTCTGCTCTAACATTGTCCTGACTCTTTCTGTATATTCTTTACTTATGTTTTTGTTTTCCTTAATCAAAGTGTGTCTTTTAAATCTTTTCAAAGAAGATTCTTTGGACTTACTAAATCAACTCAATTTTATACGTTTTCTGTTGTATTAAGTTCTGCTCATATCTTTATTTATCTGTTTTCTATGTTCTCAGGGTTTATTGATTTCATCTTCTGATGTCAATTAAAACACTTGGTTATTCATTTTAATAAACCTTTTTACTTATAAAGATTTGAAATTTTGAAGATTCCAGCTTACTTGTACGTTTCTAAGGGTCAGGTCCTCTCCATTGTTGCTGGCCTAAGGCTTAGTTCACCATATAGCAATGTATATATTGACCTATTTTCCCCTCGACTTTCTGTGATTCCCTACATCTCACCTTTCTTGCAGACAAGCCATTTGAAATACCCTTAACTTATTTCACAGCCAATAAATCTTTGAATTAATGTGTACTTTTTAGAGAAATCTTCTTATATAATTAGGCAGAAATCCTGACCTGCCATAGTTTTCTAAACAGCATAATTTCACTCTTCTCAAAGATTAATCTGTTGTATTACACAACCTTTGAGTATTTAGCTTTATCAATAACATGTCCTTTAAAAATGTTTTAGAGATCCTACCAGTCTTTGAAAATAGCCTTGTGCCTTGTTTCAGTTCCAGTTTGATGTATATTTTCTGCCTTGCACCCGATTATTCCTACATCTGATGGATGACCTTAGGAATCTAATTCTGGTATTGATTGTTTTTGCTGATTGTCTCCCCTTGTAGCTGTTTCTTCATTATTGTGTAAATTTAGATCATGAGCTCATGTTTAGCTAAACAGCTGACCTTGTAAGAGGCTTAGGTGTGAACGCTCGTAAGTTTCAGCAGAAAGTCGGCTAAGATTTATTTGTGTCCCTCCAATGAGTGGCCCGCAAGGGCCCCGTTTTCTACAAGTGTTGGTCCAATACGCCCTCTAGAGGCAGGGGACTAAGACAGGGCTGCTTTGCGGCCCCTGATCTGGGGCAGGGGGATTGGGAGGCATGTGGCCCGGGCAGGAGCCTCTCCGTGTGTATCCCAGAGACCTATTTACCTGCCAACCTCGGTCACCTGGCAGGAAGCTACGATGCCCAGACCTATGCTTAGCTGTGCAGCGAGGTGTACTGCGCGGACAGGTTCCACACACACTTCAAGTAAGTGGGCGGCCTGAGTGGAAAGGTGAGAGTTTGGGCAGCTGTTCAGACAAAGAAGGCGCCCTTTGGCCTGGGTCAAAGTGCTTGTGACACTCCACTGGGCCTGCCGGGCTCTGAGGGCCCTGCCCTGGGCCCCCTGCTCCCCTGCTCTTTGTTCAGTCACAGCAGAAATGGCCACACCCACTCCCTCAGTGAGGGCAGTGTTCCAACCTCCCTCAGCCCCGCCCCCTCTCCGCAGGTTACCATGGACTACAGAGGCTGCATTCTGAATCCAGGGCGTTCCGAGAATGCCAAGGGCAGACATGATGACCTTAAATGATTTCCTCTTGTGTCAGTTTTGGTAAACTTTAGGAGCTAGGAAATGGTCCCCTTTACAGAAATGTTCAAATGTACTGGCATTTCATATATTCTCTGCTCTAACATTGTCCTGACTCTTTCTGTATATTCTTTACTTATGTTTTTGTTTTCCTCAATCAAAGTGTGTCTTTTAAATCTTTTCAAAGAAGATTCTTTGGACTTACTAAATCACCTGAATTTTATACATTTTCTGTTGTATTAAGTTCTGCTCATATCTTTATTTATCTTTTTTCTATGTTCTCAGAGTTTATTGTTTGCATCTTCTGATGTCAATTAAAACACTTGGTTATTCATTTTAACATATCTTTTTCCTTATAAAGATTTGAACTTTTGAAGATTCCAGCTTACTTGTACGTTTCTAAGGGTCAGGTCCTCTCCATTGTTGCTGGCCTAAGGCTTAGTTCACCATATAGCAATGTATATATTGACCTATTTTCCCCTAGACTTTATGTGATACCCTACATCTCACCTTTCTTGGCAGACAAGCCATTTGAAATACCCTTAACTTATTTCACAGCCAATAAGTCTTTGAAATAATGTGTATTTTTTAGAGAAATCTTCTTATATAATTAGGCAGAAAATCTGACCTGCCATAGTTTTCAAAACAGCATAATTTCACTCTTCTCAATGATTAATCTGTTGTATTACACAACCTTTGAGTATTTAGCTTTATCAATGACATGTCCTTTAAAAATGTTTTAGAGACCCTACCAGTCTTTGAAAACATCCTTGTGCCTTGTTTCAGTTCCAGTTTTATGTATATTTTCTGCCTTGCACCCGATTATTCCTACATCTGATGGATGGCCTTGGGAATCTCATTCTGGTATTGATTGTTTTTGCTGATTGTCTCCCCTTGTAGCTGCTTTCTACATTATTGTGTAAATTTAGATCATGAGCTCATGTTTAGCTAAACAGCTGACCTTGTAAGAGGCTTAGGTGTGAACTCTCGTAAGTTTCAGCAGAAAGTCGCAAAGATTTATTGGTTTCCCTCCAATGAGTGGCCCTCAAGGACACCGTTTTCTACAAGTGTTTGTCCAATACTCCCTCTAGAGGCATGGGACTCAGACAGGGCTGCTTTGGGGCTCCCGATCTGGGGCAGGGGGAGTGGGAGGCCTGTGGCCCGGGCAGGAGCCTCTCCGTGTGTGTCCCAGGGACCCATTTACCTGCCAACCTCGGTCACCTGGCAGGAAGCTACGATGCCCAGACCTATGGTTAGCTGTGCAGCGAGGTGTACTGCGCAGACACGTTCCACACACACTTCAAGTAAGAGGGCGGCCTGAGTGGAAAGGTGAGAGTTTGGGCAGCTGTGCAGACAAAGAAGGCACACTTTGGTCTGGGCCTAAATGCTTGTGACACTCCACTGGGCCTGCCGGGCTCTGAGGGCCCTGCCCTGGGCCCCCTGCTCCCCTGCCCTTTGTTCAGTCACAGCAGAGATGGTCACACACACTCGCCCAGTGAGGGCCGTATTCCAACCTCCCTCAGCCCCGCCCCCTCTCCGCAGGTTACCATGGACTACAGAGGCTGCATTCTGAGGCCAGGGCGTTCCGAGAATGCCAAGGGCAGACATGATGACCTTAAATGATTTCCTCTTGTGTCAGTTTTGGTAAACTTTAGGAGCTAGGAAATGGTCCCCTTTACAGAAATGTTCAAATTTACTGGCATTTCATATATTCTCTGATCTAACATTGTCCTGACTCTTTCTGTATATTCTTTACTTATGTTTTTGTTTTCCTTAATCAAAGTGTGTCTTTTAAATCTTTTCAAAGAAGATTCTTGGACTTACTAAATCACCTGAATTTTATACGTTTTCTGTTGTATTAAGTTCTGCTCATATCTTTATGTATCTTTTTTCTATGTTCTCAGGGTTTATTGTTTTCATCTTCTTATGTCAATTAAAACACTTGGTTATTCATTTTAATAAATCTTTTTCCTTATAAAGATTTGAACTTTTGAAGATTCCAGCTTACTTGTACGTTTCTAAGGGTCAGGTCCTCTCCATTGTTGCTGGCCTAAGGCTTAGTTCACCATATAGCAATGTATATATTGACCTATTTTCCCCTCTACTTTCTGTGATTCCCTACATCTCACCTTTCTTTGCAGACAAGCCATTTGAAATACCCTTAACTTATTTCACAGCCAATAAGTCTTTGAAATAATGTGTATTTTTAAGAGAAATCTTCTTATATAATTAGGCAGAAAATCTGACCTGCCATAGTTTTCAAAACAGCATAATTTCACTCTTCTCAATGATTAATCTGTTGTATTACACAACGTTTGAGTATTTAGCATTATCAATGACATATCCTTTATAAATGTTTTAGAGATCCTACCAGTCTTTGAAAACATCCTTGTGCCTTGTTTCAGTTCCAGTTTTATGTATATTTTCTGCCTTGCACCCGATTATTACTACATCTGAGCGATGGCCTTGGGTATCTAATTCTGGTATTGATTGTTTTTGCTGATTATCTCCCCTTGTAGCTGCTTTCTTCATTATTGTGTAAATTTAGATCATGAGCTCATGTTTAGCTACACAGCTGACCTTGTAAGAGGCTTAGGTGTGAACGCTCGTAAGTTTCAGCAGAAAGTCGGCAAAGATTTATTTGTGTCCCTCCAATGAGTGGCCCGCAAGGACCCCGTTTTATACAAGTGTTGGTCCAATCCTCCCTCTAGAGGCAGAGGACTCAGACAGGGCTGCTTTGCGTCCCCCGATCTGGGGCAGGGGCAGTGGGCGGCCTGTGGCCCGGGCTGGAGCCTCTCCGCGTGTGTCCCAGGGACCCATCTGCCTGCGAAGCTCGGTCACCTGGCAGGAAGCTATGATGCCCAGACCTATGCTTAGCTGTGCAGCGCGGTGTACTGCACGGACACGTTCCACAAACACTTCAAGTAAGAGGGTTGCCTGAGTGGAAAGGTGAGAGTTTGGGCAGCTGTGCAGACAAAGAAGGCGCCCTTTGGCCTGGGCCTAAATGCTTGTGACACTCCACTGGGGCTGCCGGGCTCTGAGGGCCCTGCCCTGGGCCCCCTGCTCCCCTGCCCTTTGTTCAGTCACAGCAGAGATGGCCACACCCACTCCCTCAGTGAGGGCAGTGTTCCAAACTCCCTCAGCCCCGCCCCCTCTCCGCAGGTTACCATGGACTACAGAGGCTGCATTCTGAGGCCAGGGCGTTCCGAGAATGCCAAGGGCAGACATGATGACCTTAAATGATTTCCTCTTGTGTCAGTTTTGGTAAATTTTAGGAGCTAGGAAATGGTCCCCTTTACAGAAATGTTCAAATTTACTGGCATTTCATATATTCTCTGATCTAACATTGTCGTGACTCTTTCTGTATATTCTTTACTTATGTTTTTGTTTTCCTTAATCAAAGTCTGTCTTTTAAATCTTTTCAAAGAATATTCTTTGGACTTACTAAATCACCGGAATTTTATACGTTTTCTTTGGTATTAAGTTCTGCTCATATCTTTATGTATCTTTTTTCTATGTTCTCAGGGTTAATTATTTTCATCTTCTGATGTCAAATAAAACACTTGGTTATTCATTTTAATAAATATTTTTCCTTATAAAGATTTGAACTTTTGAAGATTCCAGCTTACTTGTACGTTTCTAACGGTCAGGTCCTCTCCATTGTTGCTGGCCTAAGGCTTAGTTCACCATATAGCAATGTATATATTGACCTATTTTCCCCTCGACTTTCTGTGATTCCCTACATCTCACCTTTCTTGGCAGACAAGCCATTTGAAATACCCTTAACTTATTTCACAGCCAATAAGTCTTTGAAATAATGTGTACTTTTGAGAGAAATCTTCTTATATAATTAGGCAGAAAATCTGACCTGCCATAGTTTTCAAAACAGCATAAATTCACTCTTCTCAATGATTAATCTGTGGTATTACACAACCTTTGAGTATTTAGCTTTATCAATGACATATCCTTTAAAAATGTTTTAGAGATCCTACCAGTCTTTGAAAACATCCTTGTGCCTTGTTTCAGTTCCAGTTTGATGTATATTTTCTGCCTTGCACCCGATTATTCCTACATCTGATGGATTGCCTTTGGAATGTAAATCTGTTATTGATTGTTTTTGCTCATTGTCTCTGCTTGTAGCTGCTTTCTTCATTATTGTGTGAATTTGTATCATGAGCTCATGTTTAGCTAAACAGCTGACCTTGAAAGAGGCTTAGGTGTGAACGCTCGTAAGTTTCAGCAGAAAGTCGGCAAAGATTTATTTGTGTCCGTCCAATGAGTGGCCCTCAAGGACGCCTTTTTCTACAAGTGTTGGTCCAATACTCCCTCTAGAGGCAGGGGACTTAGACAGGGCTTCTTTGCGGCCCCCGATCTCGGGCAGGGGCAGTGGGCGGCCAGTGACCCAGGCAGGAGCCTCTCCGTGTGTATCGCAGGGACCCATCTGCCTGCGAACCTCGGTCACCTGGTAGGAAGCTACGATGCCCAGACCTATGCTTAGCTGTGCAGTGAGGTGTACTGCGCGGACAGGTTCCACACACACTTCAAGTAAGAGGGCGGCCTGAGTGGAAAGGTGAGAGTTTGGGCAGCTGTGCAGACAAAGAAGGCGCACTTTGGCCTGGGCCTAAATGCTTGTGAGACTCCACTGGGCCTGCCGGGCTCTGAGGGCCCTGCCCTGGGCCCCCTGCTCCCCTGCCCTTTGTTCAGTGTCAGCAGAGATGGCCACACCCACTCCTTCAGTAAGGGCAGTGTTCCAACCTCCTTCAGCCCCGCCCCCTCTCCGCAGGTTACCATGGACTACAGAGGCTTCATTTTGAGGCCAGGGCGTTCCGAGAATGCCAAGGGCAGACATGATGACCTTAAATGATTTCCTCTTGTGTCAGTTTTGGTAAACTTTAGCAGCTAGGAAATGGTCCACTTTACAGAAATGTTCAAATGTACTGGCATTTCATATATTCGCTGCTCTAACATTATCCTGACTCTTTCTCTATATTCTTTACTTATGCTTCTGTTTTCCTTAATCAAAGTGTGTCTTTTAAAACTTTTCAAACAAGATTCTTTGGACTTACTAAATCACCTCAATTTTATACGTTTTCTGTTGTATTAAGTTCTGTTCATAACTATATTTATCTTTTTTTTATGTTCTCAGGGTTTATTGTTTTCATCTTCTGATGTCAATTAAAACACTTGGTTATTCATTTTAATAAATCATTTTGTTTTTAAAGATTTGAACTTTTGAAGATTCCAGCTTACTTGTACGTTTCTAAGGGTCAGGTCCTCTCCATTGTTGCTGGCCTAAGGCTTAGTTCACCATATAGCAATGTATATATTGACCTATTTTCCCCTAGACTTTCTGTGATTCCCTACATCTCACCTTTCTTTGCAGACAAGCCATTTGAAATACCCTTAACTTATTTCACAGCCAATAAGTCTTTGAAATAATGTCTATTTTTAGAGAAATCTTCTTCTATAATTAGGCAGAAAATCTGATCTGCCATAGTGTTCCAAACAGCATAATTTCACTCTTCTCAATGATTAATCTGTTGTATTACACAACCTTTGAGTATTTAGCTTTATCAATGACATGTCCTTTAAAAATGTTTTAGGGATCCTACAAGTCTTTGAAAACATCCTTGTGCCTTGTTTCAGTTCCAGTTTGATGTATATTTTCTGCCTTGCACCCGATTATTCCTACATCTGATGGATGGCCTTGGGAATCTAATTCTGGTATTGATTGTTTTTGCAGATTATCTCCCCTTGTAGCTGCTTTCTTCATTATTGTGTAAATTTAGATCATGAACTCATGTTTAGCTAAACAACTGATTTTGTAAGAGGCTTAGGTGTGAACGCTCGTAAGTTTCAGCAGAAAGTCGGCAAAGATTTATTTGTGTCCCTCCAATGAGTGGCCCACAAGGACCCCGTTTTCTACAAGTGTTGCTCCAATACTCCCTCTAGAGGCAGGGGACTCTGACAGGGATGCTTTGCGGCCCCTGATCTGGGGCAGGGGCTGTGGGCGGCCTGTGACCCGGCAGGAGCCTCTCCGCGTGTGTCCCAGGGACCCATCTGCCTGCGAACTTCGGTCACCTGGCAGGAAGCTTCGATGCCCAGACCTATGCTCAGCTGTGCAGCGAGGTGTACTGCGCGGACAGGTTCCACACACACTTCAAGTAAGAGGGCGGCCCGAGTGGAAAGGTGAGAGTTTGGGCAGCTGTGCAGACAAAAAGGCACACTTTGGCCTGGGCCAAAATGCTTGTGACACTCCACCGGGCCTGCTGGGCTCTGAGGGCCCTGCCCTGGGCCCCGTGCTCCCCTGCCCTTTGTTCAGTCACAGCAGAGAGGGCCACACCCACCCCCTCAGTGAGGGCAGTGTTTCAACCTCCCTCAACCCCGCCCCCTCTCCGAAGGTTGCCATGGTCTACAGAGGCTGCATTCTGAGGCCAGGGCGTTCCGAGAATGCCAAGGGCAGACATGATGACCTTAAATGCTTTCCTCTTGTGTCAGTTTTGGTAAACTTTAGGAGCTAGCAAATGGTCCCCTTTACAGAAATGTTCAAATATACTGGCATTTCACATATTCTCTGCTCTAACATTGTCCTGACTCTTTCTGTATATTCTTTACTTATGTTTTTGTTTTCCTTAATCAAATTGTGTATTTTAAATCTTTTCAAAGAAGATTCTTTGGACTTACTAAATCACCTGAATTTTATACGTTTTCTGTTGTATTAAGTTCTGCTCATATCTTTATGTATCTTTTTTCTATGTTCTCAGGGTTTATTGTTTTCATCTTCTGATGTCAATTAAAACACTTGGTTATTCATTTTAATAAATCTTTTTACTTATAAAGATTTGAACTTTTGAAGATTCCAGCTTACTTGTACGTTTCTAAGGGTCAGGTCCTCTCCATTGTTGCTGGCCTAAGGCTTAGTTCACCATATAGCAATGTATATATTGACCTATTTTGCCCTCGACTTTCTGTGATTCCCTATATCTCACCTTTCTTTGCAGACAAGCCATTTGAAATAACCCTTAAATTATTTCACAGCCAATAAGTCTTTGAAATAATGTGTATTTTTTAGACAAATCTTCTTATATAAATAGGCAGAAAATCTGACCTGCCATAGTTTTCAAAACAGCATAATTTCACTCTTCTCAATGAATAATCTGTTGTATTACACAACCTTGGAGTATTTAGCTTTATCAATGACATGTCCTTTACAAATGTTTTAGAGATCCTACCAGTCTTTGAAAACATCCTTGTGCCTTGTTTCTGTTCCAGTTTTATGTATATATTCTGCCTTGCACCCGATTATTCCTACATCTGATGGATGGCCTTGGGAATCTAATTCTGGTATTGATTGTTTTTGCTGATTGCCTCCCCTTGTAGCTGCTTTCTTCATTATTGTGTAAATTTAGATCATGAGCTCATGTTTAGCTAAACACCTGATTTTCTAAGAGGCTTAGGTGTGAACACTCTTAAGTTTCACCAGAAAGTCGGCAAAGATTTATTAGTGTCCCTCCAATGAGTGGCACGCAAGGACCCCGTTTTCTACAAGTGTTGGTCTAATACTCACTCTAGAGGAAGGGGACTCAGACAGGGCTGCTTTGCAGCCCCCGATATGGGGCAGGACCAGTGGGCGGCCTGTGGCCCGGGCTGGAGCTTCTCCGCGTGTGTCCCAGGGACCCATCTGCCTGCGAACCTCGGTCCCCTGGCAGGAAGCTACGATGCCCAGACCTATGCTTTGCTGTGCAGCGCGGATTACTGCGCGGAAACGTTCCACACACACTTCTAGTAAGAGGGCGGCCTGAGTGGAAAGATGAGAGTTTGGGCAGCTGTGCAGACAAAGAAGGCGCCCTTTGGCCTGGGCCTAAATGCTTGTGACACTCCAATGGGCCTACCGGGATCTGAGGGCCCTGCCCTGGGCCCCCTGCTCCCATGCCCTTTGTTCAGTCACAGCAGAGATGGCCACACCCACTCCCTCAGTGAGGGCAGTGTTCCAACCTCCCTCAGCCCCGCCCCCTCTCCGCAGTTTACCATGGACTACAGAGGCTGCATTCTGAGCCCAGGGCATTCCAAGAATGCCAAGGGCAGACATGATGACCTTAAATGATTTCATCTTGTGTCACTTTTGGTAAACATTAGGAGCTAGGAAATGGTCCCCTTTACAGAAATGTTCAAAGTTACTGGCATTTCATATATTCTCTGCTCTAACATTGTCCTGACTCTTTCTGTATATTCTTTAGTTATGTTTTTGTTTTCCTTAATCAAAGTGTGTCTTTTAAATCTTTTCAAAGAAGATTCTTTGGACTTACTAAATCAACTCAATTTTATACGTTTTCTGTTGTATTAAGTTCTGCTCATATCTTTATTTATCTGTTTTCTATGTTCTCAGGGTTTATTGATTTCATCTTCTGATGTCAATTAAAACACTTGGTTATTCATTTTAATAAACCTTTTTACTTATAAAGATTTGAAATTTTGAAGATTCCAGCTTACTTGTACGTTTCTAAGGGTCAGGTCCTCTCCATTGTTGCTGGCCTAAGGCTTAGTTCACCATATAGCAATGTATATATTGACCTATATTCCCCTCGACTTTCTGTGATTCCCTACATCTCACCTTTCTTTGCAGACAAGCCATTTGAAATACCCTTAACTTATTTCACAGCCAATAAGTCTTTGAATTAATGTGTACTTTTTAGAGAAATCTTCTTATATAATTAGGCAGAAATCCTGACCTGCCATAGTTTTCTAAACAGCATAATTTCACTCTTCTCAAAGATTAATCTGTTGTATTACACAACCTTTGAGTATTTAGCTTTATCAATAACATGTCCTTTAAAAATGTTTTAGAGATCCTACCAGTCTTTGAAAATAGCCTTGTGCCTTGCTTCAGTTCCAGTTTGATGTATATTTTCTGCCTTGCACCCGATTATTCCTACATCTGATGGATGACCTTAGGAATCTAATTCTGGTATTGATTGTTTTTGCTGATTGTCTCCCCTTGTAGCTGTTTCTTCATTATTGTGTAAATTTAGATCATGAGCTCATGTTTAGCTAAACAGCTGACCTTGTAAGAGGCTTAGGTGTGAACGCTCGTAAGTTTCAGCAGAAAGTCGGCCAAGATTTATTTGTGTCCCTCCAATGAGTGGCCCGCAAGGGCCCCGTTTTCTACAAGTGTTGGTCCAATACGCCCTCTAGAGGCAGGGGACTAAGACAGGGCTGCTTTGCGGCCCCTGATCTGGGGCAGGGGGATTGGGAGGCATGTGGCCCGGGCAGGAGCCTCTCCGTGTGTATCCCAGAGACCCATTTACCTGCCAACCTCGGTCACCTGGCAGGAAGCTACGATGCCCAGACCTATGCTTAGCTGTGCAGCGAGGTGTACTGCGCGGACAGGTTCCACACACGCTTCAAGTAAGTGGGCGGCCTGAGTGGAAAGGTGAGAGTTTGGGCAGCTGTTCAGACAAAGAAGGCGCCCTTTGGCCTGGGTCAAAGTGCTTGTGACACTCCACTGGGCCTGCCGGGCTCTGAGGGCCCTGCCCTGGGCCCCCTGCTCCCCTGCTCTTTGTTCAGTCACAGCAGAAATGGCCACACCCACTCCCTCAGTGAGGGCAGTGTTCCAACCTCCCTCAGCCCCGCCCCCTCTCCGCAGGTTACCATGGATTACAGAGGCTGCATTCTGAATCCAGGGCGTTCCGAGAATGCCAAGGGCAGACATGATGACCTTAAATGATTTCCTCTTGTGTCAGTTTTGGTAAACTTTAGGAGCTAGGAAATGGTCCCCTTTACAGAAATGTTCAAATGTACTGGCATTTCATATATTCTCTGCTCTAACATTGTCCTGACTCTTTCTGTATATTCTTTACTTATGTTTTTGTTTTCCTCAATCAAAGTGTGTCTTTTAAATCTTTTCAAAGAAGATTCTTTGGACTTACTAAATCACCTGAATTTTATACATTTTCTGTTGTATTAAGTTCTGCTCATATCTTTATTTATCTTTTTTCTATGTTCTCAGAGTTTATTGTTTGCATCTTCTGATGTCAATTAAAACACTTGGTTATTCATTTTAACAAATATTTTTCCTTATAAAGATTTGAACTTTTGAAGATTCCAGCTTACTTGTACGTTTCTAAGGGTCATGTCCTCTCCATTGTTGCTGGCCTAAGGCTTAGTTCACCATATAGCAATGTATATATTGACCTATTTTCCCCTAGACTTTATGTGATACCCTACATCTCACCTTTCTTGGCAGACAAGCCATTTGAAATACCCTTAACTTATTTCACAGCCAATAAGTCTTTGAAATAATGTGTATTTTTTAAAGAAATCTTCTTATATAATTAGGCAGAAAATCTGACCTGCCATAGTTTTCAAAACAGCATAATTTCACTCTTCTCAATGATTAATCTGTTGTATTACACAACCTTTGAGTATTTAGCTTTATCAATGACATGTCCTTTAAAAATGTTTTAGAGACCCTACCAGTCTTTGAAAACATCCTTGTGCCTTGTTTCAGTTCCAGTTTTATGTATATTTTCTGCCTTGCACCCGATTATTCCTACATCTGATGGATGGCCTTGGGAATCTCATTCTGGTATTGATTGTTTTTGCTGATTGTCTCCCCTTGTAGCTGCTTTCTACATTATTGTGTAAATTTAGATCATGAGCTCATGTTTAGCTAAACAGCTGACCTTGTAAGAGGCTTAGGTGTGAACTCTCGTAAGTTTCAGCAGAAAGTCGCAAAGATTTATTGGTTTCCCTCCAATGAGTGGCCCTCAAGGGCCCCGCTTTCTACAAGTGTTTGTCCAATACTCCCTCTAGAGGCATGGGACTCAGACAGGGCTGCTTTGGGGCTCCCGATCTGGGGCAGGGGGAGTGGGAGGCCTGTGGCCCGGCCAGGAGCCTCTCCGTGTGTGTCCCAGGGACCCATTTACCTGCCAACCTCGGTCACCTGGCAGGAAGCTACGATGCCCAGACCTATGGTTAGCTGTGCAGCGAGGTGTACTGTGCAGACACGTTCCACACACACTTCAAGTAAGAGGGCGGCCTGAGTGGAAAGGTGAGAGTTTGGGCAGCTGTGCAGACAAAGAAGGCACACTTTGGTCTGGGCCTAAATGCTTGTGACACTCCACTGGGCCTGCCGGGCTCTGAGGGCCCTGCCCTGGGCCCCCTGCTCCCCTGCCCTTTGTTCAGTCACAGCAGAGATGGTCACACACACTCGCCCAGTGAGGGCCGTATTCCAACCTCCCTCAGCCCCGCCCCCTCTCCGCAGGTTACCATGGACTACAGAGGCTGCATTCTGAGGCCAGGGCGTTCCGAGAATGCCAAGGGCAGACATGATGACCTTAAATGATTTCCTCTTGTGTCAGTTTTGGTAAACTTTAGGAGCTAGGAAATGGTCCCCTTTACAGAAATGTTCAAATTTACTGGCATTTCATATATTCTCTGCTCTAACATTGTCCTGACTCTTTCTGTATATTCTTTACTTATGTTTTTGTTTTCCTTAATCAAAGTGTGTCTTTTAAATCTTTTCAAAGAAGATTCTTGGACTTACTAAATCACCTGAATTTTATACGTTTTCTGTTGTATTAAGTTCTGCTCATATCTTTATGTATCTTTTTTCTATGTTCTCAGGGTTTATTGTTTTCATCTTCTTATGTCAATTAAAACACTTGGTTATTCATTTTAATAAATCTTTTTCCTTATAAAGATTTGAACTTTTGAAGATTCCAGCTTACTTGTACGTTTCTAAGGGTCAGGTCCTCTCCATTGTTGCTGGCCTAAGGCTTAGTTCACCATATAGCAATGTATATATTGACCTATTTTCCCCTCTACTTTCTGTGATTCCCTACATCTCACCTTTCTTTGCAGACAAGCCATTTGAAATACCCTTAACTTATTTCACAGCCAATAAGTCTTTGAAATAATGTGTATTTTTAAGAGAAATCTTCTTATATAATTAGGCAGAAAATCTGACCTGCCATAGTTTTCAAAACAGCATAATTTCACTCTTCTCAATGATTAATCTATTGTATTACACAACCTTTGAGTATTTAGCATTATCAATGACATATCCTTTATAAATGTTTTAGAGATCCTACCAGTCTTTGAAAACATCCTTGTGCCTTGTTTCAGTTCCAGTTTTATGTATATTTTCTGCCTTGCACCCGATTATTACTACATCTGAGGGATGGCCTTGGGTATCTAATTCTGGTATTGATTGTTTTTGCTGATTATCTCCCCTTGTAGCTGCTTTCTTCATTATTGTGTAAATTTAGATCATGAGCTCATGTTTAGCTACACAGCTGACCTTGTAAGAGGCTTAGGTGTGAACGCTCGTAAGTTTCAGCAGAAAGTCGGCAAAGATTTATTTGTGTCCCTCCAATGAGTGGCCCGCAAGGACCCCGTTTTAAACAAGTGTTGGTCCAATCCTCCCTCTAGAGGCAGGGGACTCAGACAGGGCTGCTTTGCGTCCCCCGATCTGGGGCAGGGGCAGTGGGCGGCCTGTGGCCCGGGCTGGAGCCTCTCCGCGTGTGTCCCAGGGACCCATCTGCCTGCGAAGCTCGGTCACCTGGCAGGAAGCTATGATGCCCAGACCTATGCTTAGCTGTGCAGCGCGGTGTACTGCACGGACACGTTCCACAAACACTTCAAGTAAGAGGGTGGCCTGAGTGGAAAGGTGAGAGTTTGGGCAGCTGTGCAGACAAAGAAGGCGCCCTTTGGCCTGGGCCTAAATGCTTGTGACACTCCACTGGGCCTGCCGGGCTCTGAGGGCCCTGCCCTGGGCCCCCTGCTCCCCTGCCCTTTGTTCAGTCACAGCAGAGATGGCCACACCCACTCCCTCAGTGAGGGCAGTGTTCCAAACTCCCTCAGCCCCGCCCCCTCTCCGCAGGTTACCATGGACTACAGAGGCTGCATTCTGAGGCCAGGGCGTTCCGAGAATGCCAAGGGCAGACATGATGACCTTAAATGATTTCCTCTTGTGTCAGTTTTGGTAAATTTTAGGAGCTAGGAAATGGTCCCCTTTACAGAAATGTTCAAATTTACTGGCATTTCATATATTCTCTGATCTAACATTGTCGTGACTCTTTCTGTATATTCTTTACTTATGTTTTTGTTTTCCTTAATCAAAGTCTGTCTTTTAAATCTTTTCAAAGAATATTCTTTGGACTTACTAAATCACCGGAATTTTATACGTTTTCTTTGGTATTAAGTTCTGCTCATATCTTTATGTATCTTTTTTCTATGTTCTCAGGGTTAATTATTTTCATCTTCTGATGTCAAATAAAACACTTGGTTATTCATTTTAATAAATATTTTTCCTTATAAAGATTTGAACTTTTGAAGATTCCAGCTTACTTGTACGTTTCTAAGGGTCAGGTCCTCTCCATTGTTGCTGGCCTAAGGCTTAGTTCACCATATAGCAATGTATATATTGACCTATTTTCCCCTCGACTTTCTGTGATTCCCTACATCTCACCTTTCTTGGCAGACAAGCCATTTGAAATACCCTTAACTTATTTCACAGCCAATAAGTCTTTGAAATAATGTGTACTTTTGAGAGAAATCTTCTTATATAATTAGGCAGAAAATCTGACCTGCCATAGTTTTCAAAACAGCATAAATTCACTCTTCTCAATGATTAATCTGTGGTATTACACAACCTTTGAGTATTTAGCTTTATCAATGACATGTCCTTTAAAAATGTTTTAGAGATCCTACCAGTCTTTGAAAACATCCTTGTGCCTTGTTTCATTTCCAGTTTGATGTATATTTTCTGCCTTGCACCCGATTATTCCTACATCTGATGGATTGCCTTTGGAATGTAAATCTGTTATTGATTGTTTTTGCTCATTGTCTCTGCTTGTAGCTGCTTTCTTCATTATTGTGTGAATTTGTATCATGACCTCATGTTTAGCTAAACAGCTGACCTTGAAAGAGGCTTAGGTGTGAACGCTCGTAAGTTTCAGCAGAAAGTCAGCAAAGATTTATTTGTGTCCGTCCAATGAGTGGCCCTCAAGGACGCCTTTTTCTACAAGTGTTGGTCCAATACTCCCTCTAGAGGCAGGGGACTTAGACAGGGCTTCTTTGCGGCCCCCGATCTCGGGCAGGGGCAGTGAGCGGCCAGTGACCCAGGCAGGAGCCTCTCCGTGTGTATCGCAGGGACCCATCTGCCTGCGAACCTCGGTCACCTGGTAGGAAGCTACGATGCCCAGACCTATGCTTAGCTGTGCAGTGAGGTGTACTGCGCGGACAGGTTCCACACACACTTCAAGTAAGAGGGCGGCCTGAGTGGAAAGGTGAGAGTTTGGGCAGCTGTGCAGACAAAGAAGGCGCACTTTGGCCTGGGCCTAAATGCTTGTGAGACTCCACTGGGCCTGCCGGGCTCTGAGGGCCCTGCCCTGGGCCCCCTGCTCCCCTGCCCTTTGTTCAGTGTCAGCAGAGATGGCCACACCCACTCCTTCAGTAAGGGCAGTGTTCCAACCTCCTTCAGCCCCGCCCCCTCTCCGCAGGTTACCATGGACTACAGAGGCTTCATTTTGAGGCCAGGGCGTTCCGAGAATGCCAAGGGCAGACATGATGACCTTAAATGATTTCCTCTTGTGTCAGTTTTGGTAAACTTTAGCAGCTAGGAAATGGTCCACTTTACAGAAATGTTCAAATGTACTGGCATTTCATATATTCGCTGCTCTAACATTATCCTGACTCTTTCTCTATATTCTTTACTTATGCTTCTGTTTCCCTTAATCAAAGTGTGTCTTTTAAAACTTTTCAAACAAGATTCTTTGGACTTACTAAATCACCTCAATTTTATACGTTTTCTGTTGTATTAAGTTCTGTTCATAACTATATTTATCTTTTTTTTATGTTCTCAGGGTTTATTGTTTTCATCTTCTGATGTCAATTAAAACACTTGGTTATTCATTTTAATAAATCATTTTGCTTTTAAAGATTTGAACTTTTGAAGATTCCAGCTTACTTGTACGTTTCTAAGGGTCAGGTCCTCTCCATTGTTGCTGGCCTAAGGCTTAGTTCACCATATAGCAATGTATATATTGACCTATTTTCCCCTCGACTTTCTGTGATTCCCTACATCTCACCTTTCTTTGCAGACAAGCCATTTGAAATACCCTTAACTTATTTCACAGCCAATAAGTCTTTGAAATAATGTCTATTTTTAGAGAAATCTTCTTCTATAATTAGGCAGAAAATCTGATCTGCCATAGTGTTCCAAACAGCATAATTTCACTCTTCTCAATGATTAATCTGTTGTATTACACAACCTTTGAGTATTTAGCTTTATCAATGACATGTCCTTTAAAAATGTTTTAGGGATCCTACAAGTCTTTGAAAACATCCTTTTCCCTTGTTTCAGTTCCAGTTTGATGTATATTTTCTGCCTTGCACCCGATTATTCCTACATCTGATGGATGGCCTTGGGAATCTAATTCTGGTATTGATTGTTTTTGCAGATTATCTCCCCTTGTAGCTGCTTTCTTCATTATTGTGTAAATTTAGATCATGAACTCATGTTTAGCTAAACAGCTGACCTTGTAAGAGGCTTAGGTGTGAACGCTCGTAAGTTTCAGCAGAAAGTCGGCAAAGATTTATTTGTGTCCCTCCAATGAGTGGCCCACAAGGACCCCGTTTTCTACAAGTGTTTCTCCAATACTCCCTCTAGAGGCAGGGGACTCTGACAGGGCTGCTTTGCGGCCCCTGATCTGGTGCAGGGGCTGTGGGCGGCCTGTGACCCGGCAGGAGCCTCTCCGCGTGTGTCCCAGGGACCCATCTGCCTGCGAACTTCGGTCACCTGGCAGGAAGCTTCGATGCCCAGACCTATGCTTAGCTGTGCAGTGAGGTGTACTGCGCAGACACGTTCCACACCCACTTCAAGTAAGAGGGCGGCCTGAGTGGAAAAGTGAGAGTTTGGCCAGCTGTGCAGACAAAGAAGGCGCCCTTTGGCCTGGGCCTAAATGCTTGTGACACTCCACTGGGCCTGCCGGGCTCTGAGGGCCCTGCCCTGGGCCCCCTGCTCCCCTGCCCTTTGTTCAGTCACAGCAGAGATGGCCACACCCACTCCCTCAGTGAGGGCCGTGTTCCAACCTCCCTCAGCCCCACCCCCTCTCCGCAGGTTACCATGGACTACAGAGGCTGCATTCTGAGGCCAGGGCGTTCCGAGAATGCCAAGGGCAGACATGATGACCTTAAATGATTTCCTCTTGTGTCAGTTTTGGTAAACTTTAGGAGCTTGGAAATGGTCCCCTTTACAGAAATGTTCAAATTTACTGGCATTTCATATATTCTCTGCTCTAACATTGTCCTGACTCTTTCTGTATATTCTTTACTTATGTTTTTGTTTTCCTTAATCAAAGTGTGTCTTTTAAATCTTTTCAAAGAAGATTCTTTGCACTTACTAAATCACCTGAATTTTATACGTTTTCTGTTGTATTAAGTTCTGCTCATATCTTTATTTATCTTTTTTCTATGTTCTCAGGGTTTATTGTTTCATCTTCAAATGTCAATTAAAACACTTGGGGGCTTCCCTGGTGGCGCAGTGGTTGAGAATCTGCCTGCCAATGCAGAGGACATGGGTTCGAGCCCTGGTCTGGGAAGAGCCCACATGCCGCGGAGCAATTAGCCCCGTGAGCCACAATTACTGAGCCTGCGCGTCTGGAGCCTGTGCTCCGCAACAAGAGAGGCCACGATAGTGAGAAGCCTGCACACCACGATGAAGAGTGGCCCCCGCTTGCCACAACTAGAGAAAGCCCTCGCACAGAAATGAAGACCCAACACAGCCATGAATAAACAAATAAATAAATAAATAAATAAATAAATAAATAAATAAATAAAAATAAAGAAATCTCGAAGGGGTCAAAAAAAAAAACACTTGGTTATTCATTTTAATAAATCTTTTTACTTATAAATATTTGAACTTTTGAGGATTCCAGCTTACTTGTACGTTTCTAAGGGTCAGGTCCTCTCCATTGTTGCTGGCCTAAGGCTCAGTTCACCATATAGCAATGTATATATTGACCTATTTTCCCCTAGACTTTCTGTGATTCCCTACATCTCACCTTTCTTTGCAGACAAGCCATTTGAAATACCCTTAACTTATTTCACAGCCAATAAGTCTTTGAAATAATGTGTATTTTTTAGAGAAATCTTCTTATATAATTAGACAGAAAATCTCACCTGCCATAGTTTTCAAAACAGCATAATTTCACTCTTCTCAATGATTAATCTGTTGTATTACACAACCTTTGAGTATTTAGCTTTATCAATGACATGTCCTTTAAAAATGTTTTCGAGATCCTACCAGTCTTTGAAAACATCCTTGTGCCTTGTTTCAGTTCCAGTTTTATGTATATTTTCTGCCTTGCACCCGATTATTCCTACATCTGATGGATGGCCTTGGGAATCTAATTCTGGTATTGATTGTTTTGGCTGATTGTCTCCCCTTGTAGCTGCTTTCTTCATTATTGTGTAAATTTAGATCATGAGCTCATGTTTAGCTAAACAGCTGACCTTGTAAGAGGCTTAGGTGTGAACGCTCGTAAGTTTCAGCAGAAAGTCGCAAAGATTTATTTGTGTCCCTCCAATGAGTGGCCCGCAAGGACCCCGTTTTCTACAAGTGTTGGTCCAATAATCCCTCTAGAGGCAGGGGACTCAGACAGGGCTGCTTTGCGGCCCGCGATATGGGGCAGGGGCAGTGGGCGGCCAGTGGCCCGGGCAGGAGCCTCTCCGCGTGTGTCCCAGGGACCCATCTGCCTGCGAACCTCGGTCAACTGGCAGGAAGCTACGATGCCCAGACCTATGGTTGGCTGTGCAGCGAGGTGTACTGCACAGACACGTTCCAAACACACTTCAAGTAAGAGGGCCGCCTGAGTGGAAAGGTGAGAGTTTGGGCAGCTGTGCAGACAAAGAAGGCGCCCTTTGGCCTGGACCTAAATGCTTGTGACACTCCACTGGGCCTGCCGGGCTCTGAGGGCCCTGCCCTGGGCCCCCTGCTCCCCTGCCCTTTGTTCAGTCACAGCAGAGATGGCCACACCCACTCCCTCAGTGAGCGCCGTGTTCCAACCTCCCTCAGCCCCGCCCCCTCACCCCAGTATACCATGGACAACAGAGGCTGCATTCTGAGGCCAGGGCGTTCCGAGAATGCCAAGGACAGACATGATGACTTTAAATGATTTCCTCTTGTGTCAGTTTTGGTAAACTTTAGGAGCTAGGAAATGGTCCCCTTTACAGAAATGTTCAAATTTACTGGCATTTCATATATTCTCTGCTCTAACATTGTCCTGACTCTTTCTGTATATTCTTTACTTATGTTTTGGTTTTCCTTAATCAAAGTGTGTCTTTTAAAACTTTTCAAGAAGATTCTTTGGACTTACTAAATCACCTGAATTTCATACATTTTCTGTTGTATTAAGTTCTGCTCATATATTTATTTATCTTTTTTCTATGTTCTCAGGGTTTATTGTTTTCATCTTCTGATGTCAATTAAAACACTTGGTTATTCATTTTAATAAATCTTTTTCCTTATAAAGATTTGAACTTTTGAAGATTCCAGCTTACTTGTACGTTTCTAAGGGTCAGGTCCTCTCCATTGTTGCTGGCCTAAGGCTTAGTTCACCATATAGCAATGTATATATTGACCTATTTTCCCCTCGACTTTCTGTGATTCCCTACATCTCACCTTTCTGTGCAGACAAGCCATTTGAAATACCCTTAACTTATTTCACAGCCAATAAGTCTTTGAAATAATGTCTATTTTTAGAGAAATCTTCTTCTATAATTAGGCAGAAAATCTGACCTGCCATAGTGTTCCAAACAGCATAATTTCACTCTTCTCAATGATTAATCTGTTGTATTACACAACCTTTGAGTATTTAGCTTTATCAATGACATGTCCTTTAAAAATGTTTTAGGGATCCTAGAAGTCTTTGAAAACATCCTTGTGCCTTGTTTCAGTTCCAGTTTGATGTATATTTTCTGCCTTGCACCCGATTATTCCTACATCTGATGGATGGCATTGGGAATCTAATTCTGGTATTGATTGTTTTTGCAGATTGTCTCCCCTTGTAGCTGCTTTCTTCATTATTGTGTAAATTTAGATCATGAACTCATGTTTAGCTAAACAGCTGACCTTGTAAGAGGCTTAGGTGTGAACGCTCGTAAGTTTCAGCAGAAAGTCGGCAAAGATTTATTTGTGTCCCTCCAATGAGTGGCCCACAAGGACCCCGTTTTCTACAAGTGTTGCTCCAATACTCCCTCTAGAGGCAGGGGACTCTGACAGGGCTGCTTTGCGGCCCCTGATCTGGGGCAGGGGCTGTGGGCGGCCTGTGACCCGGCAGGAGCCTCTCTGCGTGTGTCCCAGGGACCCATCTGCCTGCGAACTTCGGTCACCTGGCAGGAAGCTTCGATGCCCAGACCTATGCTTAGCTGTGCAGTGAGGTGTACTGCGCAGACACGTTCCACACCCACTTCAAGTAAGAGGGCGGCCTGAGTGGAAAAGTGAGAGTTTGGCCAGCTGTGCAGACAAAGAAGGCGCCCTTTGGCCTGGGCCTAAATGCTTGTGACACTCCACTGGGCCTGCCGGGCTCTGAGGGCCCTGCCCTGGGCCCCCTGCTCCCCTGCCCTTTGTTCAGTCACAGCAGAGATGGCCACACCCACTCCCTCAGTGAGGGCCGTGTTCCAACCTCCCTCAGCCCCGACCCCTCTCCGCAGGTTACCATGGACTACAGAGGCTGCATTCTGAGGCCAGGGCGTTCCGAGAATGCCAAGGGCAGACATGATGACCTTAAATGATTTCCTCTTGTGTCAGTTTTGGTAAACTTTAGGAGCTAGGAAATGGTCCCCTTTACAGAAATGTTCAAATTTACTGGCATTTCATATATTCTCTGCTCTAACATTGTCCTGACTCTTTCTGTATATTCTTTACTTATGTTTTTGTTTTCCTTAATCAAAGTGTGTCTTTTAAATCTTTTCAAAGAAGATTCTTTGCACTTACTAAATCACCTGAATTTTATACGTTTTCTGTTGTATTAAGTTCTGCTCATATCTTTATTTATCTTTTTTCTATGTTCTCAGGGTTTATTGTTTCATCTTCAAATGTCAATTAAAACACTTGGGGGCTTCCCTGGTGGCGCAGTGGTTGAGAATCTGCCTGCCAATGCAGAGGACATGGGTTCGAGCCCTGGTCTGGGAAGAGCCCACATGCCGTGGAGCAATTAGCCCCGTGAGCCACAATTACTGAGCCTGCGCGTCTGGAGCCTGTGCTCCGCAACAAGAGAGGCCACGATAGTGAGAAGCCTGCACACTACGATGAAGAGTGGCCCCCGCTTGCCACAACTAGAGAAAGCCCTCGCACAGAAATGAAGACCCAACACAGCCATGAATAAATAAATAAATAAATAAATAAATAAATAAATAAATAAATAAATAAATAAAAATAAAGAAATCTCGAAGGGGTCAAAAAAAAAAAACACTTGGTTATTCATTTTAATAAATCTTTTTACTTATAAATATTTGAACTTTTGAGGATTCCAGCTTACTTGTACGTTTCTAAGGGTCAGGTCCTCTCCATTGTTGCTGGCCTAAGGCTTAGTTCACCATATAGCAATGTATATATTGACCTATTTTCCCCTAGACTTTCTGTGATTCCCTACATCTCACATTTCTTTGCAGACAAGCCATTTGAAATACCCTTAACTTATTTCAAAGCCAATAAGTCTTTGAAATAATGTCTATTTTTTAGAGAAATCTTCTTCTATAATTAGGCAGAAAATCTGACCTGCCATAGTTTTCCAAACAGCATAATTTCACTCTTCTCAATGATTAATCTGTTGCATTACACAACCTTTGAGTATTTAGCTTTATCAATGACATGTCCTTGAAAAATGTTTTAGAGATCCTACCAGTCTTTGAAAACATCCTTGAGCCTTGTTTCAGTTCAGGTTTGATGTATATTTTCTGCCTTGCACCCGATTATTCCTACATCTGATGGATGGCCTTGGAATCTAATTCTGGTATTGATTGTTTTTGCTGATTGTCTCCCCTTGTAGCTGCTTTCTTCATTATTGTGTAAATTTAGATCATGAACTCATGTTTAGCTAAACAGCTGACCTTGTAAGAGGCTTAGGTGTGAACGCTCCTAAGTTTCAGCAGAAAGTCGGCAAAGATTTATTTGTGTCCCTCCAATGAGTGGCCCACAAGGACCCCGTTTTCTACAAGTGTTGCTCCAATACTCCCTCTAGAGGCAGGGGACTCAGACATGGCTGCTTTGCGGCCCCTGATCTGGGGCAGGGGCTGTGGGCGGCCTGTGACCCGGCAGGAGCCTCTCCGCGTGTGTCCCAGGGACCCATCTGCCTGCGAACTTCGGTCACCTGGCAGGAAGCTTCGATGCCCAGACCTATGCTTAGCTGTGCAGTGAGGTGTACTGCGCAGACAGGTTCCACACCCACTTCAAGTAAGAGGGTGGCCTGAGTGGAAAAGTGAGAGTTTGGCCAGCTGTGCAGACAAAGAAGGCGCCCTTTGGCCTGGGCCCAAAGGCTTGTGACACTCCACTGGGCCTGCCGGGCTCTGAGGGCCCTGCCCTGGGCCCCCTGCTCCCCTGCCCTTTGTTCAGTCACAGCAGAGATGGCCACACCCACTCCCTCAGTGAGGGCCGTGTTCCAACCTCCCTCAGCCCCGCCCCCTCTCCGCAGGTTACCATGGACTACAGAGGCTGCATTCTGAGTCCAGGGCGTTCCAAGAATGGCAAGGGCATACATGATAACCTTAAATGATTTCCTCTTGTGTCAGTTTTGGTAAACTTTAGGAGCTAGGAAATGGTCCCCTTTACAGAAATGTTCAAATTTACTGGCATTTCATATATTCTCTGCTCTAACATTGTCCTGACTCTTTCTGTATATTCTTTACTTATGTTTTGGTTTTCCTTAATCAAAGTGTGTCTTTTAAATCTTTTCAAAGAAGATTCTTTGCACTTACTAAATCACCTGAATTTTATACGTTTTCTGTTGTATTAAGTTCTGCTCATATCTTTATTTTTCTTTTTTCTATGTTCTCAGGGTTTATTGTTTTCATCTTCTGATGTCAATTAAAACACTTGGTTATTCATTTTAATAAATCTTTTTACTTATAAAGATTTGAACTTTTGAAGATTCCAGTTTACTTGTACGTTTCTAAGGGTCAGGTCCTCTCCATTGTTGCTGGCCTAAGGCTTAGTTCAGCATATAGCAATGTATATATTGACCTATTTTCCCCTAGACTTTCTGTGATTCCCTACATCTCACCTTTCTTTGCAGACAAGCCATTTGAAATACCCTTAACTTATTTCACAGCCAATAAGTCTTTGAAATAATGTCTATTTTTTAGAGAAATCTTCTTATATAATTAGGCAGAAAATCTGACCTGCCATAGTTTTCAAAACAGCATAATTTCACTCTTCTCAATGATTAATCTGTTGTATTACACAACCTTTGAGTATTTAGCTTTATCAATGACATGTCATTTAAAAACGTTTAGGAGATCCTACCAGTCTTTGAAAACATCCTTGTGCCTTGTTTCATTTCTAGTTTGATGTATATTTTCTGCCTTGCACCCGAGTATTCCTACATCTGATGGATGGCCTTGGGAATCTAATTCTGGTATTAATTGTTTTTGCTGATTGTCTCCCCTTGTAGCTGCTTTCTTCATTACTGTGTAAATTTAGATCATGAGCTCATGTTTAGCTAAACAGCTGACCTTGTAAGAGGCTTAGGTGTGAACTCTCGTAAGTTTCAGCAGAACGTCGCCAAGATTTATTTGTGTCCCTCCAATGAGTGGCCCGCAAGGACCCCGTTTTCTACAAGTGTTGGTCCAATACTCCCTCTAGAGGCAGGGGACTCAGACAGGGCTGCTTTACGGCCCCCGATCTGGGGCAGGGGCAGTGGGCGGCCAGTGGCCCGGGCAGGAGCCTCCCCGCGTGTGTCCCAGGCTCCCATCTGCCTGCGAACCTCGGTCACCTGGCAGGAAGCTACGATGCCCAGACCTATGGTTAGCTCTGCAGCGAGGTGTACTGCGCAGACAAGTTCCACACACACTTCAAGTAAGAGGGCGGCCTGAGTGGAAAAGTGAGAGTTTGGCCAGCTGTGCAGAAATAGTAGGCGCCCTTTGGCCTGGGCCTAAATGCGTGTGACACTCCACTGGGCCTGCCGGGCTCTGAGGGCCCTGCCCTGGGCCCCCTGCTCCCCTGCCCTTTGTTCAGTCACAGCAGAAATGGCCACACCCACTCCCTCAGTGAGGGCCGTGTTCCAACCTCCCTCAGCTCCGCCCCCTCTCCGCAGGTTACCATGGACTACAAAGGCTGCATTCTGAGGCCACGGCGTTCCGAGAATGCCAAGGGCAGACATGATGACCTTAAATGATTTCCTCTTGTGTCAGTTTTGGTAAACTTTAGGAGCTAGGAAATGGTCCCCTTTACAGAAATGTTCAAATTTACTGGCATTTCATATATTCTCTGCTCTAACATTGTCCTGACTCTTTCTGTATATTCTTTACTTATGTTTTGGTTTTCCTTAATCAAAGTGTGTCTTTTAAATCTTTTCAAAGAAGATTCTTTGCGCTTACTAAATCACCTGAATTTTATACGTTTTCTGTTGTATTAAGTTCTGCTCATATCTTTATTTATCTTTTTTCTATGTTCTCAGGGTTTATTGTTTCATCTTCTGATGTCAATTAAAACACTTGGGGGTTTCCCTGGTGGCACAGTGGTTGAGAATCTGCCTGCCAATGCAGAGGACATGGGTTCGAGCCCTGGTCTTGGAAGAGCCCACATTCCTCGGAGCAATTAGCCCCCTGAGCCCCAATTACTGAGCCTGCGCGTCTGGAGCCTGTGCTCCGCAACAAGAGAGGCCACGATAGTGAGAGGCCCCCGCACCGCGTTGAAGAGTGGCCCCTGCTTGCCACAACTAGAGAAAGCCCTCGCACAGAAACGAAAACCCAACACAGCCATGAATAAATAAATGAATAAATAAATAAATAAATAAATAAATAAAAATAAAGAAATCTCGAAGCGGTCAAAAAAAAAAAACACTTGGTTATTCATTTTAATAAATCTTTTTACTTATAAAGATTTGAACTTTTGAAGATTCCAGCTTACTTGTACGTTTCTAAGGGTCAGGTCCTCTCCATTGTTGCTGGCCTAAGGCTTAGTTCTCCATATAGCAATGTATATATTGACCTATTTTCCCCTCGACTTTCTGTGATTCCCTACATCTCACCTTTCTTTGCAGACAAGCCATTTGAAATACACTTAACTTATTTCACAGCCAATAAGTCTTTGAAATAATGTGTATTTTTTAGAGAAATCTTCTTCTATAATTAGGCAGAAAATCTGACCTGCCATAGTTTTCAAAACAGCATAATTTCACTCTTCTCAATGATTAATCTGTTGTATTACACAAACTTTGAGAATTTAGCTTTATCAATGACATGTACTTTAAAAATGTTTTAGAGATCCTACCAGTCTTTGAAAACATCCTTGAGCCTTTTTTCAGTTCCAGTTTGATGTATATTTTCTGCCTTACACCCGATTATTCCTACATCTGATGGATGGCCTTGGGAATCTAAATCTGGTGTTGATAGTTTTTGCTGATTGTCTCCGCTTGTAGCTGCTTTCTGCATTATTGTGTAAATTTAGATCATGAGCTCATGTTTAGCTAAAGAGCTGACCTTGTAAGAGGATTAGGTGTGAACGCTCGTAAGTTTCAGCAGAAAGTCGCAAAGATTTATTGGTGTCCCTCCAATGAGTGTGCCGCAAGGACCCCGTTTTCTACAAGTGTTGGTCCAATAATCCCTCTAGAGGCAGGGGACTCAGACAGGGCTGCTTTGCGGCCCGCGATCTGGGGCAGGGGCAGTGGGCGGCCTGTGGCCCGAGCAGGAGCCTCTCCGCGTGTGTCCCAGGGACCCATCTGCCTGCGAACCTCGGTCACCTGGCAGGAAGCTACGATGCCCAGACCTATGGTTGGCTGTGCAGCGAGGTGTACTGCGCAGACACGTTCCACACACACTTCAAGTAAGAGGGCGGCCTGAGTGGAAAGGTGAGAGTTTGGGCAGCTGTGCAGACAAAGAAAGCGCACTTTGGCCTGGACCTAAATGCTTGTGACACTCCACTGGGCCTGCCGGGCTCTGAGGGCCCTGCCCTGGGCCCCCTGCTCCCCTGCCCTTTGTTCAGTCACAGCAGAGATGGCCACACCCACTCCCTCAGTGAGCGCCGTGTTCCAACCTCCCTCAGCCATGCCCCCTCTCCACAGTTTACCATGGACAACAGAGGCTGCATTCTGAGGCCAGGGCGTTCCGAGAATGCCAAGGACAGATATGATGACCTTAAATGATTTCCTCTTGTGTCAGTTTTGGTAAACTTTACGAGATAGGAAATAGTCCCCTTTACAGAAATGTTCAAATTTACTGGCATTTCATATATTCTCTGCTCTAATATTGTCCTGCCTCTTTCTGTATATTCTTTACTTATGTTTTTGTTTTCCTTAATCAAAGTGTGTCTTTTAAATCTTTTCAAAGAAGATTCTTTGGACTTACTAAATCACCTGAATTTTATACGTTTTCTGTTGTATTAAGTTCTGCTCATATCTTTATTTATCTTTTCTCTATGTTCTCAGGGTTTATTGTTTTCATCTTCTGATGTCAATTAAAACACTTGGTTATTCATTTTAATAAATCTTTTTCCTTATAAAGATTTGAACTTTTGAAGATTCCAGCTTACTTGTACGTTTCTAAGGGTCAGGTCCTCTCCATTGTTGCTGGCCTAAGGCTTAGTTCAGCATATAGCAATGCATATATTGAACTATTTTCCCCTTGACTTTCTGTGATTCCCTACATCTCACCTTTCTTTGCAGACAAGATATTTGAAATACCCTTAACTTATTTCACAGCCAATAAGTCTTTGAAATAATGTCTATTTTTTAGAGAAATCTTCTTCTATAATTAGGCAGAAAATCTGAGCTGCCATAGTTTTCCAAACAGCATAATTTCACTCTTCTCAATGATTAATCTGTTGTATTACACAACCTTTGAGTATTTAGCTTTATCAATGACATGTCCTTGAAAAATGTTTAAGAGATCCTACAAGTCTTTGAAAACATCCTTGTGCCTTGTTTCAGTTCCAGTTTGATGTATATTTTCTGCCTTGCACCCGATTATTCCTACATCTGATGGATGGCCTTGGGAATCTAATTCTGGTATTGATTGTTTTTGCTGATTGCCTCCCCTTGTAGCTGCTTTCTTCATTATTGTGTAAATTTAGCTCATGAGCTCATGTTTACCTAAACAGCTGACCTAGTAAGAGGCTTAGGTGTGAACGCTCGTAAGTTTCAGCAGAAAGTCGGCAAAGATTTATTTGTGTCCCTCCAATGAGTGGCCCGCAAGGACCCCGTTCTCTACAAGTGTTTCTCCAATACTCCCTCTAGAGGCAGGGGACACAGACAGGGCTGCTTTGCGGCCCCTGATCTGGGGCAGGGGCTGTGGGCGGCCTGTGACCTGGCAGGAGCCTCTCCGCGTGTGTCCCAGGGACCCATCTGCCTGCGAACTTCGGTCACCTGGCAGGAAGCTTCGATGCCCAGACCTATGCTTAGCTGTGCAGTGAGGTGTACTGCGCAGACAGGTTCCACACCCACTTCAAGTAAGAGGGCGGCCTGAGTGGAAAATTGAGAGTTTGGCCAGCTGTGCAGACAAAGAAGGTGCTCTTTGGCCTGGGCCTAAATGCTTGTGACACTCCACTGGGCCTGCCGGGCTCTGAGAGCCCTGCCCTGAGCCCCCTGCTCCCCGGCCCTTTGTTCAGTCACAGCAGAGATGGCCACACCCACTCCCTCAGTGAGGGCCATGTTCCAACCTCCCTCAGCCCCGCCCCCTCTCCGCAGGTTACCATGGACTACAGAGGCTGCATTCTGAGGCCAGGGCGTTCCGAGAATGCCAAGGGCAGACATGATGACCTTAAATGATTTCTTCTTGTGTCAGTTTTGGTAAACTTTAGGAGCTAGGAAATGGTCCCCTTTACAGAAATGTTCAAATTTACTGGCATTTCATATATTCTCTGCTCTAACATTGTCCTGACTCTTTCTGTATATTCTTTACTTATGTTTTGGTTTTCCTTAATCAAAGTGTGTCTTTTAAATCTTTTAAAAGAAGATTCTTTGCACTTACTAAATCACCTGAATTTTATACGTTTTCTGTTGTATTAAGTTCTGCTCATATCTTTATCTTTTTTCTATGTTCTCAGGGTTTATTGTTTCATCTTCTGATGTCAATTAAAACACTTGGGGGCTTCCCTGGTGGCGCAGTGGTTGAGAATTTGCCTGCCAATGCAGAGGACATGGGTTCGAGCCCTGGTCTTGGAAGAGCCCACATGACGCGGAGCAATTAGCCCCGTGAGCCACAATTACTGAGCCTGCGCGTCTGGAGCCTGTGCTCCGCAACAAGAGAGGCCACGATAGTGAGAGGCCTGCGCACCGTGATGAAGAGTGGCCCCCGCTTGCCACAACTAGAGAAAGCCCTCGCACAGAAATGAAGACCCAACACAGCCATGAATAAATAAATAAATAAATAAATAAATAAATAAATAAATAAATAAATAAATATAAAGAAATCTCGAAGGGGTAAAAAAAAAAAAAAACACTTGGTTATTCATTTTAATAAATCTTTTTACTTATAAAGATTTGAACTTTTGAAGATTCCAGCTTACTTGTACGTTTCTAAGGTTCAGGTCCTCTCCATTGTTGCTGGTCTAAGGCTTAGTTCAGCATATAGCAATGTATATATTGACCTATTTTCCCCTCGACTTTCTGTGATTCCCTACATCTCACCTTTCTTTGCAGACAAGCCATTTGAAATACCCTTAACTTATTTCACAGTCAATAAGTCTTTGAAATAATGTGTATTTTTTAGAGAATTCTTCTTCTATAATTAGGCAGAAAATCTGACCTGCCATAGTTTTCAAAACAGCATAATTTCACTCTTCTCAATGATTAATCTGTTGTATTACACAACCTTTGAGTATTTAGCTTTATCAATGACATGTCCTTTAAAAATGTTTAGGAGATCCTACCAGTCTTTGAAAACATCCTTGTGCCTTGTTTCAGTTCTAGTTTGATGTATATTTTCTGCCTTGCACCCGATTATTCCTACATCTGATGGATGGCCTTGGGAATCTAATTCTGGTATTGATTGTTTTTGCTGATTGTCTCCCCTTGTAGCTGCTTTCTTCATTATTGTGTAAATTTAGATCATGAGCTCATGTTTAGCTAAACAGCTGACCTTGTAAGAGGCTTAGGTGTGAACTCTCGTAAGTTTCAGCAGAACGTTGCAAAGATTTATTGGTGTCCCTCCAATGAGTGGCCCGCAAGGACCCCGTTTTCTACAAGTGTTGGTCCAATACTCCCTCTAGAGGCAGGGGACTCAGACAGGGCTGCTTTGCGGCCCCCGATCTGGGGCAGGGGCAGTGGGCGGCCTGTGGCCCGGGCAGGAGCCTCCCCGCGTGTGTCCCAGGCACCCATCTGCCTGCGAACCTCGGTCACCTGGCAGGAAGCTACGATGCCCAGACCTATGGTTGGCTGTGCAGCGAGGTGTACTGCGCAGACACGTTCCACACACACTTCAAGTAAAAGGGCGGCCTGAGTGGAAAGGTGAGAGTTTGGGCAGCTGTGCACACAAAGAAGGCGCCCTTTGGTCTGGGCCTAAATGCTTGTGACACTCCACTGGGCCTGCCGGGCTCTGAGGGCCCTGCCCTGGGCACCCTGCTCCCCTGCCCTTTGTTCAGTCACAGCAGAGATGGCCACACCCACTCCCTCAGTGAGCGCCGTGTTCCAACCTCCGTCAGCCCCGCCCCCTCTCCGCATGTTACCATGGACTACAGAGGCTGCATTCTGAGGCCAGGGCGTTCCGAGAATGCCAAGGACAGACATGATGACCTTAAATGATTTCCTCTTGTGTCAGTTTTGGTAAACTTTAGGAGCTAGGAAATGGTCCACTTTACGGAAATGTTCAAATTTACTGGCATTTCATATATTCTCTGCTCTATCATTGTCCTGCCTCTTTCTGTATATTCTTTACTTATGTTTTTGTTTTCCTTAATCAAAGTGTGTCTTTTAAATCTTTTCAAAGAAGATTCTTTGGACTTACTAAATCACCTGAATTTTATACGTTTTCTGTTGTATAAAGTTCTGCTCATATCTTTATTTATCTTTTTTCTATCTTCTCAGGGTTTATTGTTTTCATCTTCTGATGTCAATTAAAACACTTGGGGGCTTCCCTGGTGGCGCAGTGGTTGAGAATCTGCCTGCCAATGCAGAGGACATGGGTTCGAGCCCTGGTCTGGGAAGAGCCCACATTCCGCGGAGCAATTAGCCCCATGAGCCACAATTACTGAGCCTGCGCGTCTGGAGCGTGTGCTCCGCAACAAGAGAGGCCACGATAGTGAGAGGCCTGCACACCGCGATGAAGAGTGGCCCCCGCTTGCCACAACTAGAGAAAGCCCTCGCACAGAAACGAAGACCCAACACAGCCATGAATAAATAAATAAATAAATAAATAAATAAATAAATAAATAAATAAATAAATAAATAAAAATAAATAAAGAAATCTCGAAGGGGTCAAAAAAAAAACACTTGATTATTCATTTTAATAAATATTTTTACTTATAAAGATTTGAACTTTTGAAGATTCCAGCTTACTTGTACGTTTCTAAGGGTCAGGTCCTCTCCATTGTTGCTGGCCTAAGGCTTAGTTCACCATATAACAATGTATATATTGACCTATTTTCCCCTCGACTTTCTGTGATTCCCTACATCTCACCTTTCTTTGCAGACAAGCCATTTGAAATACCCTTAACTTATTTCACAGCCAATAAGTCTTTGAAATAATGTGTATTTTTTAGAGAAATCTTATATAATTAGGCAGAAAATCTGACCTGGCATAGTTTTCAAAACAGCATAATTTCACTCTTCTCAATGATTAATCTGTTGTATTACACAACCTTTGAGTATTTAGCTTTATCAATGACATGTCTTTAAATATGTTTTAGAGATCCTACCAGTCTTTGAAAACATCCTTGTGCCTTGTTTCAGTTCCAGTTTGATGTATATTTTCCGCCTAGCACCCGATTATTCCTACATCTGATGGATGGCCTTGGGAATCTAATTCTGGTATTGATTGTTTTTGCTGATTGTCTCCCCTTGTATCTGCTTTCTCCATTATTGTGTAAATTTAGATCATGAGCTCATGTTTACCTAAACAGCTGACCTAGTAAGAGGCTTAGGTGTCAACGCTCGTAAGTTTCAGCAGAAAGTCGGCAAAGATTTATTTGTGTCCCTCCAATGAGTGGCCCGCAAGGACCCCGTTTTCTACAAGTGTTTCTCCAATACTCCCTCTAGAGGCAGGGGACTCAGACAGGGCTGCTTTGCGGCCCCTGATCTGGGGCAGGGGCTATGGGCGGCCTGTGACCCGGCAGGAGCCTCTCCGCGTGTGTCCCAGGGACCCATCTCCCTGCAAACTTCGGTCACCTGGCAGGAAGCTACGATGCCCAGACCTATGCTTAGCTGTGCAGAGAGGTGTACTGCACAGACACGTTCCACACCCACTTCAAGTAAGAGGGCGGCCTGAGTGGAAAAGTGAGAGTTTGGCCAGCTGTGCAGACAAAGAAGGCGCCCTTTGGCCTGGGCCTAAATGCTTGTGACACACCACAGAGCCTGCCTGGCTCTGAGGGCCCTGCCCTGGGCCCCCTGCTCCCCTGCCCTTTGTTCAGTCACAGCAGAGATGGCCACACCCACTCCCTCAGTGAGGGCCGTGTTCCAACCTCCCTCAGCCCCGCCCCCTCTCCGCAGGTTACCATGGACTACAGAGGGTGCATTCTGAGGCCAGGGCGTTCCGAGAATGCCAAGGGCAGACATGATGACCTTAAATGATTTCCTCTTGTGTCAGTTTTGGTAAACTTTAGGAGCTAGGAAATGGTCCCCTTTACAGAAATGTTCAAATGTACTGGCATTTCATATATTCTCTGCTCTAACATTGTCCTGACTCTTTCTGTATATTCTTTACTTATGTTTTTGTTTTCCTTAATCAAAGTGTGTCTTTTAAATCTTTTCAAAGAAGATTCTTTGGACTTACTATATCACCTGAATTTTATACGTTTTCTGTTGTATTAAGTTCTGCTCATATCTTTATTTATCTTTTTTCTATGTTCTCAGGGTTTATTGTTTTCATCTTCTGATGTCAATTAAAACACTTGGTTATTCATTTAATAAATCTTTTTATTATAAAGATTTGAACTTTTGAAGATTCCAGCTTACTTGTACGTTTCTAAGGGTCAGGTCCTCTCCATTGTTGCTGGCCTAAGGCTTAGTTCAGCATATAGCAATGCATATATTGAACTATTTTCCCCTTGACTTTCTGGGATTCCCTACATCTCACCTTTCTTTGCAGACAAGACATTTGAAATACCCTTAACTTATTTCACAGCCAATAAGTCTTTGAAATAATGTCTATTTTTTAGAGAAATCTTCTTCTATAATTAGGCAGAAAATCTGACCTGCCATAGTTTTCCAAACAGCATAATTTCACTCTTCTCAATGATTAATCTGTTGTATTACACAACCTTTGAGTATTTAGCTTTATCAATGACATGTACTTTAAAAATGTTTTAGAGATCCTACCAGTCTTTGAAAACATCCTTGTGCCTTGTTTCAGTTCCAGTTTGATGTATATTTTCTGCCTTACACCCGATTATTCCTACATCTGATGGATGGCCTTGGGAATCTAAATCTGGTATTGATTGTTTTTGCTGATTGTCTCCGCTTGTAGCTGCTTTCTGCATTATTGTGTAAATTTAGATCATGAGCTCATGTTTAGCTAAACAGCTGACCTTCTAAGAGGCTTAGGTGTGAACGCTCGTAAGTTTCAGCAGAAAGTCGCAAAGATTTATTGGTGTCCCTCCAATGAGTGGCCCGCAAGGACCCCGTTTTCTACAAGTGTTGGTCCAATAATCCCTCTAGAGGCAGGGGACTCAGACAGGGCTTCTTTGCGGCCCGCGATCTCGGGCAGGGGCAGTGGGCGGCCTGTGGCCCGGGCAGGAGCCTCTCCGCGTGTGTCCCAGGGACCCATCTGCCTGCGAACCTCGGTCACCTGGCAGGAAGCTACGATGCCCAGACCTATGGTTGGCTGTGCAGCGAGGTGTACTGCGCAGACACGTTCCACACACACTTCAAGTAAGAGGGCGGGCTGAGTGGAAAGGTGAGAGTTTGGGCAGCTGTGCAGACAAAGTAGGCGCCCTATGGCCTGGACCTAAATGCTTGTGACACTCCATTGGGCCTGCCGGGCTCTGAGGGCCCTGCCCTGGACCCCCTGCTTCCCTGCCCTTTGTTCAGTCACAGCAGAGATGGCCACACCCACTCCCTCAGTGAGGGCCTTGTTCCAAACTCCCTCAGCCCCGCCCCCTCTCCGCAGGTTACCATGGACTACAGAGGCTGCATTCTGAGGCCAGGGCGTTCCGAGAATGCCAAGGGCAGACATGATGACCTTAAATGATTTCCTCTTTTGTCAGTTTTGGTAAACTTTAGGAGCTAGGAAATGGTCCCCTTTACAGAAATGTTCAAATGTACTGGCATTTCATATATTCTCTGCTCTAACATTGTCCTGACTCTTTCTGTATATTCTTTACTTAGGTTTTTGTTTTCCTTAATCAAAGTGTGTCTTTTAAATCTTTTCAAAGAAGATTCTTTGCACTTACTATATCACCTGAATTTTATACGTTTTCTGTTGTATTAAGTTCTGCTCATATCTTTATTTATCTTTTTTCTATGTTCTCAGGGTTTATTGTTTTCATCTTCTGATGTCAATTAAAACACTTGGTTATTCATTTAATAAATCTTTTTATTATAAAGATTTGAACTTTTGAAGATTCCAGCTTACTTGTACGTTTCTAAGGGTCAGGTCCTCTCCATTGTTGCTGGCCTAAGGCTTAGTTCAGCATATAGCAATGCATATATTGAACTATTTTCCCCTTGACTTTCTGTGATTCCCTACATCTCACCTTTCTTTGCAGACAAGACATTTGAAATACCCTTAACTTATTTCACAGCCAATAAGTCTTTGAAATAATGTCTATTTTTTAGAGAAATCTTCTTCTATAATTAGGCAGAAAATCTGACCTGCCATAGTTTTCCAAACAGCATAATTTCACTCTTCTCAATGATTAATCTGTTGTATTACACAACATTTGAGTATTTAGCTTTATCAATGACATGTCTTTACAAATGTTTTAGAGATCCTATCAGTCTCTGAAAACATCCTTGTGCCTTGTTTCAGTTCCAGTTTGATGTATATTTTCTGCCTTGCACCCGATTATTCCTACATCTGATGGATGGCCTTGGGAATCTAATTCTGGTATTGATTGTTTTGGCTGATTGTCTCCCCTTGTAGCTGCTTTCTTCATTATTGTGTAAATTTAGATCATGAGCTCATGTTTAGCTAAACAGCTGACCTTGTAAGAGGCTTAGGTGTGAACGCTCGTAAGTTTCAGCAGAAAGTCGGCAAAGATTTATTTGTGTCCCTCCAATGAGTGGCCCGCAAGGACCCCGTTTTCTACAAGTGTTGCTCCAATACTCCCTCTAGAGGCAGGGGACTCAGACAGGGCTACTTTGCGGCCCCTGATCTGGGGCAGGGGCTGTGGGCGGCCTTTGACCTGGCAGGAGCCTCTCCGCGTGTGTCCCAGGGACCCATCTGCCTGCAAACGTCGGTCACCTGGCAGGAAGCTTCGATGCCCAGACCTATGCTTAGCTGTGCAGTGAGGTGTACTGCGCAGACACGTTCCACACCCACTTCAAGTAAGAGGGCGGCCTGAGTGGATAAGGGACTGTTTGGCCAGCTGTGCAGACAAAGAAGTCGCCCTTTGGCCTGGGCCTAAATTCTTGTGACACAACACTGGGCCTGCCGGCCTCTGAGGGCCCTGCCCTGGTCCCCCTGCTCCCCTGCCCTTTGTTCAGTCACAGCAGAGATGGCCACACCCACTCCCTCAGTGAGGGCCGTGTTCCAACCTCCCTCAGCCCCGCCCCCTCTCCGCAGGTTACCATGGACTACAGAGGCTGCATTCTGAGGCCAGGGCGTTCCGAGAATGCCAAGGGCAGACATGATGACCTTAAATGATTTCCTCTTGTGTCAGTTTTGGTAAACTTTAGGAGCTAGGAAATGGTCCCCTTTACAGAAATGTTCAAATGTACTGGCATTTCATATATTCTCTGCTCTAACATTGTCCTGACTCTTTCTGTATATTCTTTACTTATGTTTTTGTTTTCCTTAATCAAAGTGTGTCTTTTAAATCTTTTCAAAGAAGATTCTTTGGACTTACTAAGTCACCTGAATTTTATACATTTTCTGTTGTATTAAGTTCTGCTCATATCTTTATTTATCTTTTTTCTATGTTCTCAGGGTTTATTGTTTTCATCTTCTGATGTCAATTAAAACACTTGGTTATTCATTTTAATAAATCTTTTTCCTTATAAAGATTTGAACTTTTGAAGATTCCAGCTTACTTGTACGTTTCTAAGGGTCAGGTCCTCTCCATTGTTGCTGGCCTAAGGCTTAGTTCACCATATACTAATGTATATATTGACCTATTTTCCCCTCGACTTTCTGTGATTCCCTACATCTCACCTTTCTTTGCAGACAAGCCATTTGAAATACCCTTAACTTATTTCACAGCCAATAAGTCTTTGAAATAATGTGTATTTTTTAGAGAAATCTTCTTCTATAATTAGGCAGAAAATCTGACCTGCCATAGTTTTCAAAACAGCATAATTTCACTCTTCTCAATGATTAATCTGTTGTATTACACAACCTTTGAGAATTTAGCTTTATCAATGACATGTCCTTTAAAAATGTTTTAGAGATCCTACCAGTCTTTGAAAACATCCTTGTGCCTTGTTTCAGTTCCAGTTTGATGTATATTTTCTGCCTTACACCCGATTATTCCTACATCTGATGGATGGCCTTGGGAATCTAAATCTGGTGTTGATTGTTTTTGCTGATTGTCTCCGCTTGTAGCTGCTTTCTGCATTTTTGTGTAAATTTAGATCATGAGCTCATGTTTAGCTAAACAGCTGACCTTGTAAGAGGCTTAGGTGTGAACGCTCGTAAGTTTCAGCAGAAAGTCGCAAGATTTATTTGTGTCCCTCCAATGAGTGGCCCGCAAGGACCCCGTTTTCTACAAGTGTTGGTCCAATACTCCCTCTAGAGGCAGGGGACTCAGACAGGGCTGCTTTGCGGCCCGCGAACTGGGGAAGGGGCAGTGGGCGGCTTTGGCCCAGGCAGGAGCCTCTCCGCGTGTGTCCCAGGGACCCATCTACCTGCGAACTTCGGTCACCTGGCAGGAAGCTACGATGCCCAGACCTATGCTTAGCTGTGCAGTGAGGTGTACTGCGTAGACATGTTCCACACCCACTTCAAGTAAGAGGGCGGCCTGAGTGGAAAAGTGAGAGTTTGGCCAGCTGTGCAGACAAAGAAGGCGCCCTTTGGCCTGGGCCTAAATGCTTGTGACACACCACAGAGCCTGCCGGGCTCTGAGGGCCCTGCCCTGGTCCCCCTGCTCCCCTGCCCTTTGTTCAGTCACAGCAGAGATGGCCACACCCACTCCCTCAGTGAGGGCCGTGTTCCAAACTCCCTCAGCCCCGCCCCCTCTCCGCAGGTTACCATGGACTACAGAGGCTGCATTCTGAGGCCAGGGCGTTCCGAGAATGCCAAGGACAGACATGATGACCTTAAATGATTTCCTCTTGTGTCAGTTTTGGTAAACTTTAGGAGCTAGGACATGGTCCCCTTTACAGAAATGTTCAAATTTACTGGCATTTCATATATTCTCTGCTCTAACATTGTCCTGACTCTGTATATTCTTTACTTATGTTTTTGTTTTCCTTAATCAAAGTGTGTCTTTTAAATCTTTTCAAAGAAGATTCTTTGGACTTACTAAGTCACCTGAATTTTATACATTTTCTGTTGTATTAAGTTCTGCTCATATCTTTATTTATCTTTTTTCTATGTTCTCAGGGTTTATTGTTTTCATCTTCTGATGTCAATTAAAACACTTGGTTATTCATTTTAATAAATCTTTTTCCTTATAAAGATTTGAACTTTTGAAGATTCCAGCTTACTTGTACGTTTCTAAGGGTCAGGTCCTCTCCATTGTTGCTGGCCTAAGGCTTAGTTCACCATATACTAATGTATATATTGACCTATTTTCCCCTCGACTTTCTGTGATTCCCTACATCTCACCTTTCTTTGCAGACAAGCCATTTGAAATACCCTTAACTTATTTCACAGCCAATAAGTCTTTGAAATAATGTGTATTTTTTAGAGAAATCTTCTTATATAATTAGGCAGAAAATCTGACCTGCCATAGTTTTCAAAACAGCATAATTTCACTCTTCTCAATGATTAATCTGTTGTATTACACAACCTTTGAGAATTTAGCTTTATCAATGACATGTCCTTTAAAAATGTTTTAGAGATCCTACCAGTCTTTGAAAACATCCTTGTGCCTTGTTTCAGTTCCAGTTTGATGTATATTTTCTGCCTTACACCCGATTATTCCTACATCTGATGGATGGCCTTGGGAATCTAAATCTGGTGTTGATTGTTTTTGCTGATTGTCTCCGCTTGTAGCTGCTTTCTGCATTATTGTGTAAATTTAGATCATGAGCTCATGTTTATCTAAACAGCTGACCTTGTAAGAGGGTTAGGTGTGAATGCTCGTAAGTTTCAGCAGGAAGTCGCAAAGATTTATTGGTGTCCCTCCAATGACTGGCCTGCAAGGACCCCATTTTCTACAAGTGTTGGTCCAATAATCCCTCTAGAGGCAGGGGACTCAGACAGGGCTGCTTTGTGGCCCGCGATCTGGGGAAGGGGCAGTGGGCGGCCTGTGGCCCGGGCAGGAGGCTCTCCACGTGTGTCCCAGGGACCCATCTGCCTGCGAACTTCGGTCACCTGGCAGGAAGCTACGATGCCCAGACTTATGCTTAGCTGTGCAGTGAGGTGTACTTCGCAGACATGTTCCACACCCACTTCAATTAAGAGGGCGGCCTGAGTGGAAAAGTGAGAGTTTGGCCAGCTGTGCAGAAAAAGAAGGCGCCCTTTGGCCTGGGCCTAAATGCTTCTGACACACCACTGGGCCTGCCGGGATCTGAGGGCCCTGCCCATGGCCCCCTGCTCCCCTGCCCTTTTTTCAGTCACAGCAGAGATGGCCACACCCACTCCCTCAGTGAGGGCCCTGTTCCAACCTCCCACAGCCCCGCCCCCTCTCCGCAGGTTACCATGGACTACAGAGGCTGCATTCTGAGGCCAGGGCGTTCCGAGAATGCCAAGGACAGACATGATGACATTAAATGATTTTCTCTTGTGTCAGTTTTGGTAAACTTTAGGAGCTAGGAAATGGTCCCCTTTACAGAAATGTTCAAATTTACTAGTATTTCATATATTCTCTGCTCTAACATTGTCCTGACTCTTTCTGTATATTCTTTACTTATCTTTTTGTTTTCCTTAATCAAAGTGTGTCTTTTAAATCTTTTCAAAGAAGATTCTTTGGACTTACTAAATCACCTGAATTTTATACGTTTTCTGTTGTATTAAGTTCTGCTCATATCTTTATTTATCTTTTTTCTATGTTCTCAGGGTTTATTGTTTTCATCTTCTGATGTCAATTAAAACACTTGGGGGCTTCCCTGGTGGCGCAGTGGTTGAGAATCTGCCTGCCTCTGCAGAGGACATGGGTTCGAGCCCTGGTCTGGGAAGAGCCCACATGCCGCGGAGCAATTAGCCCCGTGAGCCACAATTAATGAGCCTGCACGTCTGGAGCCTGTGCTCCGCAACAAGAGAGGCCACGATAGTGAGAGGCCTGCGCAGCGAGATGAAGAGTGGCCCCCGCTTGCCACAACTAGAGAAAGCCCTCACACAGAAACGAAGACCCAACACAGCCATGAATAAATAAATAAATAAATAAATAAAAAATAAATAAATAAATAAATAAAAATAAAGAAATCTCGAAGGGGTCAAAAAAAAAAAACACTTGATTATTCATTTTAATAAATCTTTTTACTTATAAAGATTTGAACTTTTGAAGATTCCAGCTTACTTGTACGTTTCTAAGGGTCAGGTCCTCTCCATTGTTGCTGGCCTAAGGCTTAGTTCAGCATATAGCAATGTATATATTGACCTATTTTGCTCTCGACTTTCTGTGATTCCCTACATCTCACCTTTCTGTGCAGACAAGCCATTTGAAATACCCTTAACTTATTTCACAGCCAATAAGTCTTTGAAATAATGTGTATTTTTTAGAGAAATCTTCTTATATAATTAGGCAGAAAATCTGACCTGCCATAGTTTTCAAAACAGCATAATTTCACTCTTCTCAATGATTAATCTGTTGTATTACACAACCTTTGAGTATTTACCTTTATCAATGACATGTCCTTTAAAAATGTTTTAGAGATCCTACCAGTCTTTGAAAACATCCTTGTTCCTTGTTTCAGTTCCAGTTTTATGTATATTTTCTGCCTTACACCCGATTATTCCTACATCTTATGGATGGCCTTGGGAATCTAATTCTGGTGTTGATTGTTTTTGCTGATTGTCTCCCCTTGTAGCTGCTTTCTGCATTATTGTGTAAATTTAGATCATGAGCTCATGTTTAGCTAAACAGCTGACCTTGTAAGAGGCTTAGGTGTGAACACTCGTAAGTTTCAGCAGAAAGTCACAAAGATTTATTGGTGTCCCTCCAATGAGTGGCCCGCAAGGACCCCGTTTTCTACAAGTGTTGCTCCAATACTCCCTCTAGAGGCAGGGGACTCAGACAGGGCTACTTTGCGGCCCCTGATCTGGGGCAGGGGCTGTGGGCGGCCTTTGACCTGGCAGGAGCCTCTCCGCGTGTGTCCCAGGGACCCATCTGCCTGCAAACGTCGGTCACCTGGCAGGAAGCTTCGATGCCCAGACCTATGCTTAGCTGTGCAGTGAGGTGTACTGCGCAGACACGTTCCACACCCACTTCAAGTAAGAGGGCGGCCTGAGTGGATAAGGGACTGTTTGGCCAGCTGTGCAGACAAAGAAGTCGCCCTTTGGCCTGGGCCTAAATTCTTGTGACACAACACTGGGCCTGCCGGCCTCTGAGGGCCCTGCCCTGGTCCCCCTGCTCCCCTGCCCTTTGTTCAGTCACAGCAGAGATGGCCACACCCACTCCCTCAGTGAGGGCCGTGTTCCAACCTCCCTCAGCCCCGCCCCCTCTCCGCAGGTTACCATGGACTACAGAGGCTGCATTCTGAGGCCAGGGCGTTCCGAGAATGCCAAGGGCAGACATGATGACCTTAAATGATTTCCTCTTGTGTCAGTTTTGGTAAACTTTAGGAGCTAGGAAATGGTCCCCTTTACAGAAATGTTCAAATGTACTGGCATTTCATATATTCTCTGCTCTAACTTTGTCCTGACTCTTTCTGTATATTCTTTACTTATGTTTTTGTTTTCCTTAATCAAAGTGTGTCTTTTAAATCTTTTCAAAGAAGATTCTTTGGACTTACTAAGTCACCTGAATTTTATACATTTTCTGTTGTATTAAGTTCTGCTCATATCTTTATTTATCTTTTTTCTATGTTCTCAGGGTTTATTGTTTTCATCTTCTGATGTCAATTAAAACACTTGGTTATTCATTTTAATAAATATTTTTCCTTATAAAGATTTGAACTTTTGAAGATTCCAGCTTACTTGTACGTTTCTAAGGGTCAGGTCCTCTCCATTGTTGCTGGCCTAAGGCTTAGTTCACCATATACTAATGTATATATTGACCTATTTTCCCCTCGACTTTCTGTGATTCCCTACATCTCACCTTTCTTTGCAGACAAGCCATTTGAAATACCCTTAACTTATTTCACAGCCAATAAGTCTTTGAAATAATGTGTATTTTTTAGAGAAATCTTCTTCTATAATTAGGCAGAAAATCTGACCTGCCATAGTTTTCAAAACAGCATAATTTCACTCTTCTCAATGATTAATCTGTTGTATTACACAACCTTTGAGAATTTAGCTTTATCAATGACATGTCCTTTAAAAATGTTTTAGAGATCCTACCAGTCTTTGAAAACATCCTTGTGCCTTGTTTCAGTTCCAGTTTGATGTATATTTTCTGCCTTACACCCGATTATTCCTACATCTGATGGATGGCCTTGGGAATCTAAATCTGGTGTTGATTGTTTTTGCTGATTGTCTCCGCTTGTAGCTGCTTTCTGCATTTTTGTGTAAATTTAGATCATGAGCTCATGTTTAGCTAAACAGCTGACCTTGTAAGAGGCTTAGGTGTGAACGCTCGTAAGTTTCAGCAGAAAGTCGCAAGATTTATTTGTGTCCCTCCAATGAGTGGCCCGCAAGGACCCCGTTTTCTACAAGTGTTGGTCCAATACTCCCTCTAGAGGCAGGGGACTCAGACAGGGCTGCTTTGCGGCCCACGAACTGGGGAAGGGGCAGTGGGCGGCTTTGGCCCAGGCAGGAGCCTCTCCGCGTGTGTCCCAGGGACCCATCTACCTGCGAACTTCGGTCACCTGGCAGGAAGCTACGATGCCCAGACCTATGCTTAGCTGTGCAGTGAGGTGTACTGCGTAGACATGTTCCACACCCACTTCAAGTAAGAGGGCGGCCTGAGTGGAAAAGTGAGAGTTTGGCCAGCTGTGCAGACAAAGAAGGCGCCCTTTGGCCTGGGCCTAAATGCTTGTGACACACCACAGAGCCTGCCGGGCTCTGAGGGCCCTGCCCTGGTCCCCCTGCTCCCCTGCCCTTTGTTCAGTCACAGCAGAGATGGCCACACCCACTCCCTCAGTGAGGGCCGTGTTCCAAACTCCCTCAGCCCCGCCCCCTCTCCGCAGGTTACCATGGACTACAGAGGCTGCATTCTGAGGCCAGGGCGTTCCGAGAATGCCAAGGACAGACATGATGACCTTAAATGATTTCCTCTTGTGTCAGTTTTGGTAAACTTTAGGAGCTAGGACATGGTCCCCTTTACAGAAATGTTCAAATTTACTGGCATTTCATATATTCTCTGCTCTAACATTGTCCTGACTCTGTATATTCTTTACTTATGTTTTTGTTTTCCTTAATCAAAGTGTGTCTTTTAAATCTTTTCAAAGAAGATTCTTTGGACTTACTAAGTCACCTGAATTTTATACATTTTCTGTTGTATTAAGTTCTGCTCATATCTTTATTTATCTTTTTTCTATGTTCTCAGGGTTTATTGTTTTCATCTTCTGATGTCAATTAAAACACTTGGTTATTCATTTTAATAAATCTTTTTCCTTATAAAGATTTGAACTTTTGAAGATTCCAGCTTACTTGTACGTTTCTAAGGGTCAGGTCCTCTCCATTGTTGCTGGCCTAAGGCTTAGTTCACCATATACTAATGTATATATTGACCTATTTTCCCCTCGACTTTCTGTGATTCCCTACATCTCACCTTTCTTTGCAGACAAGCCATTTGAAATACCCTTAACTTATTTCACAGCCAATAAGTCTTTGAAATAATGTGTATTTTTTAGAGAAATCTTCTTATATAATTAGGCAGAAAATCTGACCTGCCATAGTTTTCAAAACAGCATAATTTCACTCTTCTCAATGATTAATCTGTTGTATTACACAACCTTTGAGAATTTAGCTTTATCAATGACATGTCCTTTAAAAATGTTTTAGAGATCCTACCAGTCTTTGAAAACATCCTTGTGCCTTGTTTCAGTTCCAGTTTGATGTATATTTTCTGCCTTACACCCGATTATTCCTACATCTGATGGATGGCCTTGGGAATCTAAATCTGGTGTTGATTGTTTTTGCTGATTGTCTCCGCTTGTAGCTGCTTTCTGCATTATTGTGTAAATTTAGATCATGAGCTCATGTTTATCTAAACAGCTGACCTTGTAAGAGGGTTAGGTGTGAATGCTCGTAAGTTTCAGCAGGAAGTCGCAAAGATTTATTGGTGTCCCTCCAATGACTGGCCTGCAAGGACCCCATTTTCTACAAGTGTTGGTCCAATAATCCCTCTAGAGGCAGGGGACTCAGACAGGGCTGCTTTGTGGCCCGCGATCTGGGGAAGGGGCAGTGGGCGGCCTGTGGCCCGGGCAGGAGGCTCTCCACGTGTGTCCCAGGGACCCATCTGCCTGCGAACTTCGGTCACCTGGCAGGAAGCTACGATGCCCAGACTTATGCTTAGCTGTGCAGTGAGGTGTACTTCGCAGACATGTTCCACACCCACTTCAATTAAGAGGGCGGCCTGAGTGGAAAAGTGAGAGTTTGGCCAGCTGTGCAGAAAAAGAAGGCGCCCTTTGGCCTGGGCCTAAATGCTTCTGACACACCACTGGGCCTGCCGGGATCTGAGGGCCCTGCCCATGGCCCCCTGCTCCCCTGCCCTTTTTTCAGTCACAGCAGAGATGGCCACACCCACTCCCTCAGTGAGGGCCCTGTTCCAACCTCCCACAGCCCCGCCCCCTCTCCGCAGGTTACCATGGACTACAGAGGCTGCATTCTGAGGCCAGGGCGTTCCGAGAATGCCAAGGACAGACATGATGACATTAAATGATTTTCTCTTGTGTCAGTTTTGGTAAACTTTAGGAGCTAGGAAATGGTCCCCTTTACAGAAATGTTCAAATTTACTAGTATTTCATATATTCTCTGCTCTAACATTGTCCTGACTCTTTCTGTATATTCTTTACTTATCTTTTTGTTTTCCTTAATCAAAGTGTGTCTTTTAAATCTTTTCAAAGAAGATTCTTTGGACTTACTAAATCACCTGAATTTTATACGTTTTCTGTTGTATTAAGTTCTGCTCATATCTTTATTTATCTTTTTTCTATGTTCTCAGGGTTTATTGTTTTCATCTTCTGATGTCAATTAAAACACTTGGGGGCTTCCCTGGTGGCGCAGTGGTTGAGAATCTGCCTGCCACTGCAGAGGACATGGGTTCGAGCCCTGGTCTGGGAAGAGCCCACATGCCGCGGAGCAATTAGCCCCGTGAGCCACAATTAATGAGCCTGCACGTCTGGAGCCTGTGCTCCGCAACAAGAGAGGCCACGATAGTGAGAGGCCTGCGCAGCGAGATGAAGAGTGGCCCCCGCTTGCCACAACTAGAGAAAGCCCTCACACAGAAACGAAGACCCAACACAGCCATGAATAAATAAATAAATAAATAAATAAAAAATAAATAAATAAATAAATAAAAATAAAGAAATCTCGAAGGGGTCAAAAAAAAAAAAACACTTGATTATTCATTTTAATAAATCTTTTTACTTATAAAGATTTGAACTTTTGAAGATTCCAGCTTACTTGTACGTTTCTAAGGGTCAGGTCCTCTCCATTGTTGCTGGCCTAAGGCTTAGTTCAGCATATAGCAATGTATATATTGACCTATTTTGCCCTCGACTTTCTGTGATTCCCTACATCTCACCTTTCTGTGCAGACAAGCCATTTGAAATACCCTTAACTTATTTCACAGCCAATAAGTCTTTGAAATAATGTGTATTTTTTAGAGAAATCTTCTTATATAATTAGGCAGAAAATCTGACCTGCCATAGTTTTCAAAACAGCATAATTTCACTCTTCTCAATGATTAATCTGTTGTATTACACAACCTTTGAGTATTTACCTTTATCAATGACATGTCCTTTAAAAATGTTTTAGAGATCCTACCAGTCTTTGAAAACATCCTTGTTCCTTGTTTCAGTTCCAGTTTTATGTATATTTTCTGCCTTACACCCGATTATTCCTACATCTTATGGATGGCCTTGGGAATCTAATTCTGGTGTTGATTGTTTTTGCTGATTGTCTCCCCTTGTAGCTGCTTTCTGCATTATTGTGTAAATTTAGATCATGAGCTCATGTTTAGCTAAACAGCTGACCTTGTAAGAGGCTTAGGTGTGAACACTCGTAAGTTTCAGCAGAAAGTCACAAAGATTTATTGGTGTCCCTCCAATGAGTGGCCCGCAAGGACCCCGTTTTCTACAAGTGTTGCTCCAATACTCCCTCTAGAGGCAGGGGACTCAGACAGGGCTGCTTTGCGGCCCCCGATCTGGGGCAGGGGCAATGGGCGGCCTGTGGCCCGGGCAGGAGCCTCTCCACGTGTGTCCCAGGGACCCATCTGCCTGCGAACCTCGGTCACCTGGCAGGCAGCTATTATGCCCAGACCTATGGTTAGCTGTGCAGCGAGGTGAACTGCGCAGACAAGTTCCACGAACACTTCAAGTAAGAGGGCGGCCTGAGTGGAAAGATGACAGTTTGGGCAGCTGTGCAGACAAAGAAGGCACCCTTTGGCCTGGTCCTAAATGCTTGTGACACACCACAGGGCCTGCCGGGCTCTGAGGGCCCTGCCCTGGGCCCCCTGCTCCCCTGCCCTTTGTTCAGTCACAGCAGAGATGGCCACACCCACTCCCTCAGTGAGGGCCATGTTCCAACCTCCCTCAGCCCCGCCCCCTCTCCGCAGGTTACCATGGACTACAGAGGCTGCATTCTGAGGCCAGGGCGTTCCGAGAATGCCAAGGACAGACATGATGACCTTAAATGATTTCCTCTTGTGTCAGTTTTGGTAAACTTTAGGAGCTAGGAAATGGTCCACTTTACGGAAATGTTCAAATTTACTGGCATTTCATATATTCTCTGCTCTAACATTGTCCTGACTCTTTCTGCATATTCTTTACTTATGTTTTTGTTTTCCTTAATCAAAGTGTGTCTTTTAAATCTTTTCAAAGAAGATTCTTTGCACTTACTAAATCACCTGAATTTTATACGTTTTCTGTTGTATTAAGTTCTGCTCATATCTTTATTTATCTTTTTTCTATGTTCTCAGGGTTTATTGTGTTCATCTTCTGATGTCAATTAAAACACTTGGGGGCTTCCCTGGTGGCGCAGTGGTTGAGAATCTGCCTGCCACTGCAGAGGACATGGGTTCGAGCCCTGGTCTGGGAAGAGCCCACATGCCGCGGAGCAATTAGCCCCGTGAGCCACAATTAATGAGCCTGCACGTCTGGAGCCTGTGCTCCGCAACAAGAGAGGCCACGATCGTGAGAGGCCTGCGCAGCGCGATGAAGAGTGGCCCCCGCTTGCCACAACTAGAGAAAGCCCTCGCACAGAAACGAAGACACAACACAGCCATGAATAAATAAATAAATAAATAAATAAATAAATAAAAAAAATAAAGAAATCTCGAAGGGGTCAAAAAAAAAAAACACTTGATTATTCATTTTAATAAATCTTTTTACTTATAAAGATTTGAACTTTTGAAGATTCCAGCTTACTTGTACGTTTCTAAGGGTCAGGTCCTCTCCATTGTTGCTGGCCTAAGGCTTAGTTCAGCATATAGCAATGTATATATTGACCTATTTTGCCCTCGACTTTCTGTGATTCCCTACATCTCACCTTTCTGTGCAGACAAGCCATTTGAAATACCCTTAACTTATTTCACAGCCAATAAGTCTTTGAAATAATGTGTAGTTTTTAGAGAAATCTTCTTATATAATTAGGCAGAAAATCTGACCTGCCATAGTTTTCAAAACAGCATAATTTCACTCTTCTCAATGATTAATCTGTTGTATTACACAACCTTTGAGTATTTACCTTTATCAATGACATGTCCTTTACAAATGTTTTAGAGATGCTACCAGTCTTTGAAAACATCCTTGTGCCTTGTTTCAGTTCCAGTTTGATGTATATTTTCTGCCTTACACCCGATTATTCCTACACCTGATGGATGGCCTTGGGAATCTAATTCTGGTGTTGATTGTTTTTGCTGATTGTCTCACCTTGTAGCTGATTTCTGCATTATTGTGTAAATTTAGATCATGAGCTCATGTTTAGCTAAACAGCTGACCTTGTAAGAGGCTTAGGTGTGAACACTCGTAAGTTTCAGCAGAAAGTCGCAAAGATTTATTGGTGTCCCTCCAATGAGTGGCCCGCAAGGACCCCGTTTTCTACAAGTGTTGCTCCAATACTCCCTCTAGAGGCAGGGGACTCAGACAGGGCTGCTTTGCGGCCCCCGATCTGGGGCAGGGGCAGTGGGCGGCCTGTGGCCCGGGCAGGAGCCTCTCTGCGTGTGTCCCAGGGACCCATCTGCCTGCGAACCTCGGTCAACTGGCAGGCAGCTACTATGCCCAGCCCTATGGTTAGCTGTGCAGCGAGGTGTACTGTGCAGACAAGTTCCACGCACACTTCAAGTAAGAGGGCGGCCTGAGTGGAAAGATGACAGTTTGGGCAGCTGTGCAGACAAAGAAGGCGCCCTTTGGCCTGGGCCTAAATGCTTGTGACACTCCACTGGGCCTGCCGGGCTCTGAGGGCCCTGCCCTGGGCCCCCTGCTCCCCTGCCCTTTGTTCAGTCACAGGAGAGATGGCCACACCCACTCCCTCAGTGAGGGCCGTGTTCCAAACTCCCTCAGCCCCGCCCCCTCTCCGCAGGTTACCTTGGACTACAGAGGCTGCATTCTGAGGCCAGGGCGTTCCGAGAATGCCAAGGGCAGACATGATGACCTTAAATGATTTCCTCTTGTGTCAGTTTTGGTAAACTTTAGGAGCTAGGAAATGGTCCCCTTTACAGAAATGTTCAAATTTACTGGCATTTCATATATTCTCTGCTCTAACATTGTCCTGACTCTTTCTGTATATTCTTTACTTATGTTTTGGTTTTCCTTAATCAAAGTGTGTCTTTTAAATCTTTTCAAAGAAGATTCTTTGGACTTACTAAATCACCTGAATTTTATACGTTTTCTGTTGTATTAAGTTCTGCTCATATCTTTATTTATCTTTTTGCTATGTTCTCAGGGTTTATTGTTTTCATCTTCTGATGTCAATTAAAACACTTGGTTATTCATTTTAATAAATCTTTTACTTATAAAGATTTGAACTTTTGAAGATTCCAGCTTACTTGTACGTTTCTAAGGGTCAGGTCCTCTCCATTGTTGCTGGCCTAAGGCTTAGTTCAGCATATAGCAATGCATATATTGACCTATTTTCCCCTCGACTTTCTGTGATTCCCTACATCTCACCTTTCTTTGCAGACAAGCCATTTGAAATACCCTTAACTTATTTCACAGCCAATAAGTCTTTGAAATAATGTGTATTTTTTAGAGAAATCTTCTTCTATAATTAGGCAAAAAATCTGACCTGCCATAGTTTTCCAAACAGCATAATTTCACTCTTCTCAATGATTAATCTGTTGTATTACACAACCTTTGAGTATTTAGCTTTATCAATGACATGTCCTTGAAAAATGTTTTAGAGATCCTACCAGTCTTTGAAAACATCCTTGTGCCTTGTTTCAGTTCCAGTTTGATGTATATTTTCTGCCTTGCATCCGATTATTCCTACATCTGATGGATGGCCTTGGGAATCTAATTCTGGTATTGATTGTTTTTGCTGATTGTCTCCCCTTGTAGCTGCTTTCTAAATTATTGTGTAAATTTAGATCATGAGCTCATGTTTAGCTAAACAGCTGACCTTGTAAGAGGCTTAGGTGTGAACGCTCGTAAGTTTCAGCAGAAAGTCGGCAAAGATTTATTTGTGTCCCTCCAATGAGTGGCCCGCAAGGACCCCGTTTTCTACAAGTGTTGCTCCAATACTCCCTCTAGAGGCAGGGGACTCAGACAGGGCTGCTTTGCGGCCCCTGATCTGGGGCAGGGGCTGTGGGCGGCCAGTGACCCGGCAGGAGCCTCTCCGCGTGTGTCCCAGGGACCCATCTGTCTGCGAACTTCGGTCAACTGTCAGGAAGCTTCGATGCCCAGACCTATGCTTAGCTGTGCAGTGAGGTGTACTGCGCAGACACGTTCCACACCCACTTCAAGTAAGAGGGCGGCCTGAGTGGAAAAGTGAGAGTTTGGCCAGCTGTGCAGACAAAGAAGGCGCCCTTTGGCCTGGGCCTAAATGCTTGTGACACACCACAGGGCCTGCCGGGCTCTGAGGGCCCTGCCCTGGGCCCCCTGCTCCCCTGCCCTTTGTTCAGTCACAGCAGAGATGGCCACACACACTCCCTCAGTGAGGGCCGTGTTCCAACCTCCCTCAGCCCCGCCCCCTCTCCGCAGGTTACCATGGACTACAGAGGCTGCATTCTGAGGCCAGGGCGTTCCGAGAATGCCAAGGACAGACATGATGACCTTAAATGATTTCCTCTTGTGTCAGTTTTGGTAAACTTTAGGAGCTAGGAAATGGTCCCCTTTACAGAAATGTTCAAATTTACTGGCATTTCATATATTCTCTGCTCTAACATTGTCCTGACTCTTTCTGTATATTCTTTACTTATGTTTTTGTTTTCTTTAATCAAAGTGTGTCTTTTAAATCTTTTCAAAGAAGATTCTTTGGACTTACTAAATCTCCTGAATTTTATACATTTTCTGTTGTATTAAGTTCTGCTAATATCTTTATTTATCTTTTTTCTATGTTCTCAGGGTTTATTGTTTTCATATTCTGATGTCTATTAAAACACTTGGGGGCTTCCCTGGTGGCGCAGTGGTTGAGAATCTGCCTGCCACTGCAGAGGACATGGGTTCGAGCCGTGGTCTGGGAAGAGCCCACATGCCGCGGAGCAATTAGCCCCGTGAGCCACAATTAATGAGCCTGCATGTCTGGAGCCTGTGCTCCGCAACAAGAGAGGCCACGATAGTGAGAGGCCTGCGCACCGCGATGAAGAGTGGCCCCCGCTTGCCACAACTAGAGAAAGCCCTCGCACAGAAACGAAGGCCCAACACAGCCATGAATAAATAAATAAATAAATAAATAAATAAATAAATAAATAAATAAATAAAAATAAAGAAATCTCGAAGGGGTCAAAAAAAAAACACTTGGTTATTCATTTTAATAAATCTTTTTACTTATAAAGATTTGAACTTTTGAAGATTCCAGCTTACTTGTACGTTTCTAAGGGTCAGGTCCTCTCCATTGTTGCTGGCCTAAGGCTTAGTTCAGCATATAGCAATGTATATATTGACCTATTTTGCCCTCAACTTTCTGTGATTCCCTACATCTCACCTTTCTGTGCAGACAAGCCATTTGAAATACCCTTAACTTATTTCACAGCCAATAAGTCTTTGAAATAATGTGTATTTTTTAGAGAAATCTTCTTCTATAATTAGGCAGAAAATCTGACCTGCCATAGTTTTCAAAACAGCATAATTTCACTCTTCTCAATGATTAATCTGTTGTATTACACAACCTTTGAGTATTTAGCTTGATCAATGACATGTCCTTGAAAAATGTTTTAGAGATCCTACCAGTCTTTGAAAACATCCTTGTGCCTTGTTTCAGTTCCAGTTTGATGTATATTTTCTGCCTTACACCCGATTATTCCTACATCTGATGGATGGCCTTGGGAATCTAATTCTGGTATTGATTGTTTTTGCTGATTGTCTCCCCTTGTAGCTGCTTTCTACTTTATTGTGTAAATTTAGATCATGAGCTCATGTTTAGCTAAACAGCTGACCTTGTAAGAGGCTTAGGTGTGAACGCTCGTAAGTTTCAGCACAAAGTCGGCAAAGATTTATTTGTGTCCCTCCAATGAGTGGCCCGCAAGGACCCTGTTTTCTACAAGTGTTGCTCCAATACTCCCTCTAGAGGCAGGGGACTCAGACAGGGCTGCTTTGCGGACCCTGATCTTGGGCAGGGGCTGTGGGCGGCCTGTGACCCGGCAGGAGCCTCTCCGCGTGTGTCCCAGGGACCCATCTGCCTGCGAACTTCGGTCAACTGGCAGGAAGCTTCGATACCCAGACCTATGCTTAGCTGTGCAGTGAGGTGTACTGCGCAGACACGTTCCACACCCACTTCAAGTAAGAGGGCGGCCTGAGTGGAAAAGTGAGAGTTTGGCCAGCTGTGCAGACAAAGAAGGCGCCCTTTGGCCTGGGCCTAAATGCTTGTGACACTCCACTGGGCCTGCCGGGCTCTGAGGGCCCTGCCCTGGGCCCCCTGCACCCCTGCCCTTTGTTCAGTCACAGCAGAGATGGCCACACCCACTCCCTCAGTGAGGGCCGTGTTCCAACCTCCCTCAGCCCCGCCCCCTCTCCGCAGGTTACCATGGACTACAGAGGCTGCCTTGTGAGGCCAGGGCGTTCCGAGAATGCCAAGGACAGACATGATGACCTTAAATGATTTCCTCTTGTGTCAGTTTTGGTAAACTTTAGGAGCTAGGAAATGGTCCCCTTTACAGAAATGTTCAAATTTACTGGCATTTCATATATTCTCTGCTCTAACATTGTCCTGACTCTTTCTGTATATTCTTTACTTATGTTTTTGTTTTCCTTAATCAAAGTGTGTCTTTTAAATCTTTTCAAAGAAGATTCTTTGGACTTACTAAATCACCTGAATTTTACACATTTCCTGTTGTATTATGTTCTGCTAATATCTTTATTTATCTTTTTTCTATGTTCTCAGGGTTTATTGTTTTCATCTTCTGATGTCAATTAAAACACTTGGGTGCTTCCCTGGTGGCGCAGTGGTTGAGAAACTGCCTGCCACTGCAGAGGACATGGGTTCGAGCCCTGGTCTGGGAAGAGCCCACATGCCGCGGAGCAATTAGCCCCGTGAGCCACAATTAATGAGCCTGCACATCTGGAGCCTGTGCTCCGCAACAAGAGAGGCCACGATAGTGAGAGGCCTGCGTACCGCGATGAAGAGTGGCCCCCGCTTGCCACAACTAGAGAAAGCCCTCGCACAGAAACGAAGGCCCAACACAGCCATGAATAAATAAATAAATAAATAAATAAATAAATAAATAAATAAATAAATAAAAATAAAGAAATCTCGAAGGGGTCAAAAAAAAACACTTGATTATTCATTTTAATAAATGTTTTTACTTATAAAGATTTGAACTTTTGAAGATTCCAGCTTACTTGTACGTTTCTAAGGGTCAGGTCCTCTCCATTGTTCCTGGCCTAAGGCTTAGTTCAGCATATAGCAATGTATATATTGACCTATTTTGCCCTCGACTTTCTGTGATTCCCTACATCTCACCTTTCTGTGCAGACAAGCCATTTGAAATACCCTTAACTTATTTCACAGCCAATAAGTCTTTGAAATAATGTGTATTTTTTAGAGAAATCTTCTTATATAATTAGGCAGAAAATCTGACCTGCCATAGTTTTCAAAACAGCATAATTTCACTCTTCTCAATGATTAATCTGTTGTATTACACAACCTTTGAGTATTTACCTTTATCAATGACATGTCCTTTACAAATGTTTTAGAGATCCTACCAGTCTTTGAAAACATCCTTGTGCCTTGTTTCAGTTCCAGTTTTATGTATATTTTCTGCCGTACACCCGATTATTCCTACATCTGATGGATGGCCTTGGGAATCTAATTCTGGTGTTGATTGTTTTTGCTGATTGTCTCCCCTTGTAGCTGCTTTCTGCATTATTGTGTAAATTTAGATCATGAGCTCATGTTTAGCTAAACAGCTGACCTTGTAAGAGGCTTAGGTGTGAACACTCGTAAGTTTCAGCAGAAAGTCGCAAAGATTTATTTGTGTCCCTCCAATGAGTGGCCCGCAAGGACCCCGTTTTCTACAAGTGTTGCTCCAATACTCCCTCTAGAGGCAGGGGACTCAGACAGGGCTGCTTTGCGGCCCCCGATCTGGGGCAGGGGCAGTGGGCGGCCTGTGGCCCGGGCAGGAGCCTCTCTGCGTGTGTCCCAGGGACACATCTGCCTGCGAACCTCGGTCACCTGGCAGGCAGCTACTCTGCCCAGACCTATGGTTAGCTGTGCAGCGAGGTGTACTGTGCAGACAAGTTCCACGCACACTTCAAGTAAGAGGGCGGCCTGAGTGGAAAGATGACAGTTTGGGCAGCTGTGCAGACAAAGAAGGCGCCCTTTGGCCTGGGCCTAAATGCTTGTGACACACCACAGGGCCTGCCGGGCTCTGAGGGCCCTGCCCTGGGCCCCCTGCTCCTCTGCCCTTTGTTCAGTCACAGCAGAGATGGCCACACCCACTCCCTCAGTGAGGGCCGTGTTCCAACCTCCCTCAGCCCCGCCCCCTCTCCGCAGGTTACCATGGACTACAGAGGCTGCATTCTGAGGCCAGGGCGTTCCGAGAATGCCAAGGACAGACATGATGACCTTAAATGATTTCCTCTTGTGTCAGTTTTGGTAAACTTTAGGAGCTAGGAAATGGTCCCCTTTACAGAAATGTTCAAATTTACTGGCATTTCATATATTCTCTGCTCTAACATTGTCCTGACTCTGTATATTCTTTACTTATGTTTTTGTTTTCCTTAATCAAAGTGTGTCTTTTAAATCTTTTCCAAGAAGATTCTTTGGACTTACTAAGTCACCTGAATTTTATACATTTTCTGTTGTATTAAGTTCTGCTAATATCTTTATTTATCATTTTTCTATGTTCTCAGGGTTTATTGTTTTCATCTTCTGATGTCAATTAAAACACTTGGGGTCTTCCCTGGTGGCGCAGTGGTTGAGAATATGCCTGTCAATGCAGAGGACATGGGTTCGAGCCCTGGTCTGGGAAGAGCCCACATGCCGCGGAGCAATTAGCCCCGTGAGCCACAATTACTGAGCCTGCGCGTCTGGAGCCTGTGCTCCGCAACAAGAGAGGCCACGATAGTGAGAGGCCTGCGCACCGCGATGAAGAGTGGCCCCCGCTTGCCACAACTAGAGAAAGCCCTCGCACAGAAACGAAGACCGAACACAGCCATGAATAAATAAATAAATAAATAAATAAATAAATAAATAAATAAATAAATAAAAATAAAGAAATCTCGAAGGGGTCAAAAAAAAAACACTTGGTTATTCATTTTAATAAATCTTTTTACTTATAAAGATTTGAACTTTTGAAGATTCCAGCTTACTTGTACGTTTCTAAGGGTCAGGTCCTCTCCATTGTTGCTGGCCTAAGGCTTAGTTCAGCATATAGCAATGTATATATTGACCTATTTTGCCCTCGACTTTCTGTGATTCCCTACATCTCACCTTTCTGTGCAGACAAGCCATTTGAAATACCCTTAACTTATTTCACAGCCAATAAGTCTTTGAAATAATGTGTATTTTTTAGAGAAATCTTCTTATATAATTAGGCAGAAAATCTGACCTGCCATAGTTTTCAAAACAGCATAATTTCACTCTTCTCAATGATTAATCTGTTGTATTACACAACCTTTGAGTATTTACCTTTATCAATGACATGTCCTTTACAAATGTTTTAGAGATCCTACCAGTCTTTGAAAACATCCTTGTGCCTTGTTTCAGTTCCAGTTTTATGTATATTTTCTGCCTTACACCCGATTATTCCTACATCTGATGGATGGCCTTGGGAATCTAATTCTGGTGTTGATTGTTTTTGCTGATTGTCTCCCCTTGTAGCTGCTTTCTGCATTATTGTGTAAATTTAGATCATGAGCTCATGTTTAGCTAAACAGCTGACCTTGTAAGAGGCTTAGGTGTGAACACTCGTAAGTTTCAGCAGAAAGTCGCAAAGATTTATTGGTGTCCCTCCAATGAGTGGCCCGCAAGGACCCCGTTTTCTACAAGTGTTGCTCCAATACTCCCTCTAGAGGCAGGGGACTCAGACAGGGCTGCTTTGCGGCCCCTGATCTGGGGCAGGGGCAGTGGGCGGCCTGTGGCCCTGGCAGGAGCCTCTCCGCGTGTGTCCCAGGGACCCATCTGCCTGCGAACCTCGGTCACCTGGCAGGCAGCTACTCTGCCCAGACCTATGGTAAGCTGTGCAGCGAGGTGTACTGTGCAGACCAGTTCCACGCACACTTCAAGTAAGAGGGCGGCCTGAGTGGAAAGATGACAGTTTGGGCAGCTGTGCAGACAAAGAAGGCGCCCTTTGGCCTGGGCCTAAATGCTTGTGACACACCACAGGGCCTGCCGGGCTCTGAGGGCCCTGCCCTGGGCCCCCTGCTCCCCTGCCCTTTGTTCAGTCACAGCAGAGATGGCCACACCCACTCCCTCAGTGAGGGCCGTGTTCCAACCTCCCTCAGCCCCGCCCCCTCTCCGCAGGTTACCTTGGACTACAGAGGCTGCATTCTGAGGCCAGGGCGTTCCGAGAATGCCAAGGGCAGACATGATGACCTTAAATGATTTCCTCTTGTGTCAGTTTTGGTAAACTTTAGGAGCTAGGAAATGGTCCCCTTTACAGAAATGTTCAAATTTACTGGCATTTCATATATTCTCTGCTCTAACATTGTCCTGACTCTTTCTGTATATTCTTTACTTATGTTTTGGTTTTCCTTAATCAAAGTGTGTCTTTTTAATCTTTTCAAAGAAGATTCTTTGGACTTACTAAATCACCTGAATTTTATACGTTTTCTGTTGTATTAAGTTCTGCTCATATCTTTATTTATCTTTTTTCTATGTTCTCAGGGTTTATTGTTTTCATCTTCTGATGTCAATTAAAACACTTGGTTATTCATTTTAATAAATCTTTTACTTATAAAGATTTGAACTTTTGAAGAATCCAGCTTACTTGTACGTTTCTAAGGGTCAGGTCCTCTCCATTGTTGCTGGCCTAAGGCTTAGTTCAGCCTATAGCAATGCATATATTGACCTATTTTCCCCTCAACTTTCTGTGATTCCCTACATCTCACCTTTCTTTGCAGACAAGCCATTTGAAATACCCTTAACTTATTTCACAGCCAATAAGTGTTTGAAATAATGTGTATTTTTTAGAGAAATCTTCTTCTATAATTAGGCAGAAAACCTGACCTGCCATAGTTTTCCAAACAGCATAATTTCACTCTTCTCAATGATTAATCTGTTGTATTACACAACATTTGAGTATTTAGCTTTATCAATGACATGTCCTTGAAAAATGTTTTAGAGATCCTACCAGTCTTTGAAAACATCCTTGTGCCTTGTTTCAGTTCCAGTTTGATGTATATTTTCTGCCTTGCACCCGATTATTCCTACATCTGATGGATGGCCTTGGGAATCTAATTCTGGTATTGATTGTTTTTGCTGATTGTCTCCCCTTGTAGCTGCTTTCTACTTTATTGTGTAAATTTAGATCATGAGCTCATGTTTAGCTAAACAGCTGACCTTGTAAGAGGCTTAGGTGTGAACGCTCGTAAGTTTCAGCACAAAGTCGGCAAAGATTTATTTGTGTCCCTCCAATGAGTGGCCCGCAAGGACCCTGTTTTCTACAAGTGTTGCTCCAATACTCCCTCTAGAGGCAGGGGACTCAGACAGGGCTGCTTTGCGGCCCCTGATCTTGGGCAGGGGCTGTGGGCGGCCTGTGACCCGGCAGGAGCCTCTCCGCGTGTGTGCCAGGGACCCATCTGCCTGCAAACTTCGGTCACCTGGCAGGAAGCTTCGATGCCCAGACCTATGCTTAGCTGTGCAGTGAGGTGTACTGCGCAGACACGTTCCACACCCACTTCAAGTAAGAGGGCGGCCTGAGTGGAAAAGTGTGAGTTTGGCCAGCTGTGCAGACAAAGAAGGCGCCCTTTGGCCTGGGCCTAAATGCTTGTGACACTCCACTGGGCCTGCCGGGCTCTGAGGGCCCTGCCCTGGGCCCCCTGCTCCCCTGCCCTTTGTTCAGTCACAGCAGAGATGGCCACACCCACTCCCTCAGTGAGGGCCGTGTTCCAACCTCCCTCAGCCCCGCCCCCTCTCCGCAGGTTACCATGGACTACAGAGGCTGCATTCTGAGGCCAGGGCGTTCCGAGAATGCCAAGGACAGACATGATGACCTTAAATGATTTCCTCTTGTGTCAGTTTTGTTAAACTTTAGGAGGTAGGAAATGGTCCCCTTTAGAGAAATGTTCAAATTTACTGGCATTTCATATATTCTCTGCTCTAACATTGTCCTGACTCTTTCTGTATATTCTTTACTTATGTTTTTGTTTTCCTTAATCAAAGTGTGTCTTTTAAATCTTTTCAAAGAAGATTCTTTGGACTTACTAAATCACCTGAATTTTACACATTTCCTGTTGTATTAAGTTCTGCTAATATCTTTATTTATCTTTTTTCTATGTTCTCAGGGTTTATTGTTTTCATCTTCTGATGTCAATTAAAACACTTGGGGGCTTCCCTGGTGGCGCAGTGGTTGAGAATCTGCCTGCCACTGCAGAGGACATGGGTTCGAGCCCTGGTCTGGGAAGAGCCCACATGCCGCGGAGCAATTAGCCCCGTGAGCCACAATTAATGAGCCTGCACGTCTGGAGCCTGTGCTCCGCAACAAGAGAGGCCACGATAGTGAGAGGCCTGCGCACCGCGATGAAGAGTGGCCCCCGCTTGCCACAACTAGAGAAGGCCCTCGCACAGAAACGAAGACCCAACACAGCCATGAATAAATAAATAAATAAATAAATAAATAAATAAATAAATAAATAAATAAATAAATAAAAATAAAGAAATCTCGAAGGGGTCAAAAAAAAAACACTTGGTTATTCATTTTAATAAATCTTTTTACTTATAAAGATTTGAACTTTTGAAGATTCCACCTTACTTGTACGTTTCTAAGGGTCAGGTCCTCTCCATTGTTGCTGGCCTAAGGCTTAGTTCAGCATATAGCAATGTATATATTGACCTATTTTGCCCTCGACTTTCTGTGATTCCCTACATCTCACCTTTCTGTGCAGACAAGCCATTTGAAATACCCTTAACTTATTTCACAGCCAATAAGTCTTTGAAATAATGTGTATTTTTTAGAGAAATCTTCTTATATAATTAGGCAGAAAATCTGACCTGCCATAGTTTTCAAAACAGCATAATTTCACTCTTCTCAATGATTAATCTGTTGTATTACACAACCTTTGAGTATTTACCTTTTTCAATGACATGTCCTTTACAAATGTTTTAGAGATCCTACCAGTCTTTGAAAACATCCTTGTGCCTTGTTTCAGTTCCAGTTTTATGTATATTTTCTGCCTTACACCCGATTATTCCTACATCTGATGGATGGCCTTGGGAATCTAATTCTGGTGTTGATTGTTTTTGCTGATTGTCTCACCTTGTAGCTGCTTTCTGCATTATTGTGTAAATTTAGATCATGAGCTCATGTTTAGCTAAACAGCTGACCTTGTAAGAGGCTTAGGTGTGAACACTCGTAAGTTTCAGCAGAAAGTCGCAAAGATTTATTGGTGTCCCTCCAATGAGTGGCCCGCAAGGACCCCGTTTTCTACAAGTGTTGCTCCAATACTCCCTCTAGAGGCAGGGGACTCAGACAGGGCTGCTTTGCGGCCCCTGATCTGGGGCAGGGGCAGTGGGCGGCCTGTGGCCCGGGCAGGAGCCTCTCCGCGTGTGTCCCAGGGACCCATCTGCCTGCGAACCTCGGTCACCTGGCAGGCAGCTACTCTGCCCAGACCTATGGTAAGCTGTGCAGCGAGGTGTACTGTGCAGACCAGTTCCACGCACACTTCAAGGAAGAGGGCGGCCTGAGTGGAAAGATGACAGTTTGGGCAGCTGTGCAGACAAAGAAGGCGCCCTTTGGCCTGGGCCTAAATGCTTGTGACACACCACAGGGCCTGCCGGGCTCTGAGGGCCCTGCCCTGGGCCCCCTGCTCCCCTGCCCTTTGTTCAGTCACAGCAGAGATGGCCACACCCACTCCCTCAGTGAGGGCCGTGTTCCAACCTCCCTCAGCCCCGCCCCCTCTCCGCAGGTTACCTTGGACTACAGAGGCTGCATTCTGAGGCCAGGGCGTTCCGAGAATGCCAAGGGCAGACATGATGACCTTAAATGATTTCCTCTTGTGTCAGTTTTGGTAAACTTTAGGAGCTAGGAAATGGTCCCCTTTACAGAAATGTTCAAATTTACTGGCATTTCATATATTCTGTGCTCTAACATTGTCCTGACTCTTTCTGTATATTCTTTACTTATGTTTTGGTTTTCCTTAATCAAAGTGTGTCTTTTTAATCTTTTCAAAGAAGATTCTTTGGACTTACTAAATCACCTGAATTTTATACGTTTTCTGTTGTATTAAGTTCTGCTCATATCTTTATTTATCTTTTTTCTATTTTCTCAGGGTTTATTGTTTTCATCTTCTGATGTCAATTAAAACACTTGGTTATTCATTTTAATAAATCTTTTACTTATAAAGATTTGAACTTTTGAAGAATCCAGCTTACTTGTACGTTTCTAAGGGTCAGGTCCTCTCCATTGTTGCTGGCCTAAGGCTTAGTTCAGCCTATAGCAATGCATATATTGACCTATTTTCCCCTCAACTTTCTGTGATTCCCTACATCTCACCTTTCTTTGCAGACAAGACATTTGAAATACCCTTAACTTATTTCACAGCCAATAAGTGTTTAAAATAATGTGTATTTTTTAGAGAAATCTTCTTCTATAATTAGGCAGAAAATCTGACCTGCCATAGTTTTCCAAACAGCATAATTTCACTCTTCTCAATGATTAATCTGTTGTATTACACAACCTTTGAGTATTTAGCTTTATCAATGACATGTCCTTGAAAAATGTTTTAGAGATCCTACCAGTCTTTGAAAACATCCTTGTGCCTTGTTTCAGTTCCAGTTTTATGTATATTTTCTGCCTTGCACCCGATTATTCCTACATCTGATGGATGGCCTTGGGAATCTAATTCTGGTATTGATTGTTTTTGCTGATTGTCTCCCCTTGTATCTGCTTTCTACTTTATTGTGTAAATTTAGATCATGAGCTCATGTTTAGCTAAACAGCTGACCTTGTAAGAGGCTTAGGTGTGAACGCTCGTAAGTTTCAGCACAAAGTCGGCAAAGATTTATTTGTGTCCCTCCAATGAGTGGCCCGCAAGGACCCTGTTTTCTACAAGTGTTGCTCCAATACTCCCTCTAGAGGCAGGGGACTCAGACAGGGCTGCTTTGCGGCCCCTGATCTTGGGCAGGGGCTGTGGGCGGCCTGTGACCCGGCAGGAGCCTCTCCGCGTGTGTCCCAGGGACCCATCTGCCTGCAAACTTCGGTCACCTGGCAGGAAGCTTCGATGCCCAGACCTATGCTTAGCTGTGCAGTGAGGTGTACTGCGCAGACACGTTCCACACCCACTTCAAGTAAGAGGGCGGCCTGAGTGGAAAAGTGTGAGTTTGGCCAGCTGTGCAGACAAAGAAGGCGCCCTTTGGCCTGGGCCTAAATGCTTGTGACACTCCACTGGGCCTGCCGGGCTCTGAGGGCCCTGCCCTGGGCCCCCTGCTCCCCTGCCCTTTGTTCAGTCACAGCAGAGATGGCCACACCCACTCCCTCAGTGAGGGCCGTGTTCCAACCTCCCTCAGCCCCGCCCCCTCTCCGCAGGTTACCATGGACTACAGAGGCTGCCTTCTGAGGCCAGGGCGTTCCGAGAATGCCAAGGACAGACATGATGACCTTAAATGATTTCCTCTTGTGTCAGTTTTGTTAAACTTTAGGAGGTAGGAAATGGTCCCCTTTACAGAAATGTTCAAATTTACTGGCATTTCATATATTCTCTGCTCTAACATTGTCCTGACTCTTTCTGTATATTCTTTACTTTTGTTTTTGTTTTCCTTAATCAAAGTGTGTCTTTTAAATCTTTTCAAAGAAGATTCTTTGGACTTACTAAATCACCTGAATTTTACACATTTCCTGTTGTATTAAGTTCTGCTACTATCTTTATTTATCTTTTTTCTATGTTCTCAGGGTTTATTGTTTTCATCTTCTGATGTCAATTAAAACACTTGGGGGCTTCCCTGGTGGCGCAGTGGTTGAGAATCTGCCTGCCACTGCAGAGGACATGGGTTCGAGCCCTGGTCTGGGAAGAGCCCACATGCCGCGGAGCAATTAGCCCCGTGAGCCACAATTAATGAGCCTGCACTTCTGGAGCCTGTGCTCCGCAACAAGAGAGGCCACGATAGTGAGAGGCCTGCGCACCGCGATGAAGAGTGGCCCCCGCTTGCCACAACTAGAGAAAGCCCTCGCACAGAAACGAAGGCCCAACACAGCCATGAATAAATAAATAAATAAATAAATAAATAAATAAATAAATAAAAATAAAGAAATCTCGAAGGGGTCAAAAAAAAAACACTTGATTATTCATTTTAATAAATGTTTTTACTTATAAAGATTTGAACTTTTGAAGATTCCAGCTTACTTGTACGTTTCTAAGGGTCAGGTCCTCTCCATTGTTGCTGGCCTAAGGCTTAGTTCAGCATATAGCAATGTATATATTGACCTATTTTGCCCTCGACTTTCTGTGATTCCCTACATCTCACCTTTCTGTGCAGACAAGCCATTTGAAATACCCTTAACTTATTTCACAGCCAATAAGTCTTTGAAATAATGTGTATTTTTTAGAGAAATCTTCTTATATAATTAGGCAGAAAATCTGACCTGCCATAGTTTTCAAAACAGCATAATTTCACTCTTCTCAATGATTAATCTGTTGTATTACACAACATTTGAGTATTTACCTTTATCAATGACATGTCCTTTACAAATGTTTTAGAGATCCTACCAGTCTTTGAAAACATCCTTGTGCCTTGTTTCAGTTCCAGTTTTATGTATATTTTCTGCCTTACACCCGATTATTCCTACATCTGATGGATGGCCTTGGGAATCTAATTCTGGTGTTGATTGTTTTTGCTGATTGTCTCCCCTTGTAGCTGCTTTCTGCATTATTGTGTAAATTTAGATCATGAGCTCATGTTTAGCTAAACAGCTGACCTTGTAAGAGGCTTAGGTGTGAACACTCGTAAGTTTCAGCAGAAAGTCGCAAAGATTTATTTGTGTCCCTCCAATGAGTGGCCCGCAAGGACCCCGTTTTCTACAAGTGTTGGTCCAATACTCCCTCTAGAGGCAGGGGACTCAGACAGGGCTGCTTTGCGGCCCCCGATCTGGGGCAGGGGCAGTGGGCGGCCTGTGGCCCGGGCAGGAGCCTCTCTGCGTGTGTCCCAGGGACCCATCTGCCTGCGAACCTCGGTCACCTGGCAGGCAGCTACTCTGCCCAGACCTATGGTTAGCTGTGCAGCGAGGTGTACTGTGCAGACAAGTTCCACGCACACTTCAAGTAAGAGGGCGGCCTGAGTGGAAAGATGACAGTGTGGGCAGCTGTGCAGACAAAGAAGGCGCCCTTTGGCCTGGGCCTAAATGCTTGTGACACACCACAGGGCCTGCCGGGCTCTGAGGGCCCTGCCCTGGGCCCCCTGCTCCCCTGCCCTTTGTTCAGTCACAGCAGAGATGGCCACACCCACTCCCTCAGTGAGGGCCGTGTTCCAACCTCCCTCAGCCCCGCCCCCTCTCCACAGGTTACCTTGGACTACAGAGGCTGCATTCTGAGGCCAGGGCGTTCCGAGAATGCCAAGGGCAGACATGATGACCTTAAATGATTTCCTCTTGTGTCAGTTTTGGTAAACTTTAGGAGCTAGGAAATGGTCCCCTTTACAGAAATGTTCAAATTTACTGGCATTTCATATATTCTCTGCTCTAACATTGTCCTGAATCTTTCTGTATATTCTTTACTTATGTTTTGGTTTTCCTTAATAAAAGTGTGTCTTTTAAATCTTTTCAAAGAAGATTCTTTGGACTTACTAAATCACCTGAATTTTATACGTTTTCTGTTGTATTAAGTTCTGCTCATATCTTTATTTATCTTTTTTCTATGTTCTCAGTGTTTATTGTTTTCATCTTCTGATGTCAATTAAAACACTTGGTTATTCATTTTAATAAATCTTTTACTTATAAAGATTAGAATTTTGAAGATTCCAGCTTACTTGTACGTTTCTAAGGGTCAGGTCCTCTCCATTGTTGCTGGCCTAAGGCTTAGTTCAGCATATAGCAATGCATATATTGACCTATTTTCCCCTCGACTTTCTGTGATTCCCTACATCTCACCTTTCTTTGCAGACAAGCCATTTGAAATACCCTTAACTTATTTCACAGCCAATAAGTCTTTGAAATAATGTGTATTTTTTAGAGAAATCTTCTTCTATAATTAGGCAGAAAATCTGACCTGCCATAGTTTTCCAAACAGCATAATTTCACTCTTCTCAATGATTAATCTGTTGTATTACACAACCTTTGAGTATTTAGCTTTATCAATGACATGTCCTTGAAAAATGTTTTAGAGATCCTACCAGTCTTTGAAAACATCCTTGTGCCTTGTTTCAGTTCCAGTTTGATGTATATTTTCTGCCTTGCATCCGATTATTCCTACATCTGATGGATGGCCTTGGGAATCTAATTCTGGTATTGATTGTTTTTGCTGATTGTCTCCCCTTGTAGCTGCTTTCTACTTTATTGTGTAAATTTAGATCATGAGCTCATGTTTAGCTAAACAGCTGACCTTGTAAGAGGCTTAGGTGTGAACGCTCGTAAGTTTCAGCAGAAAGTCGGCAAAGATTTATTTGTGTCCCTCCAATGAGTGGCCCGCAAGGACCCCGTTTTCTACAAGTGTTGCTCCAATACTCCCTCTAGAGGCAGGGGACTCAGACAGGGCTGCTTTGCGGCCCCTGATCTGGGGCAGGGGCTGTGGGCGGCCTGTGACCCGGCAGGAGCCTCTCCGCGTGTGTCCCAGTGACCCATCTGCCTGCGAACTTCAGTCACCTGTCAGGAAGCTTCGATGCCCAGACCTATGCTTAGCTGTGAGTGAGGTGTACTGCGCAGACACGTTCCACACCAACTTCAAGTAAGAGGGCGGCCTGAGTGGAAAAGTGAGTGTTTGGCCAGCTGTGCAGACAAAGAAGGCGCCCTTTGGCCTGGGCCTAAATGCTTGTGACACACCACAGGGCCTGCCGGGCTCTGAGGGCCCTGCCCTGGGCCCCCTGCTCCCCTGCCCTTTGTTCAGTCACAGCAGAGATGGCCACACCCACTCCCTCAGTGAGGGCCGTGTTCCAACCTCCCTCAGCCCCGCCCCCTCTCCGCAGGTTACCATGGACTACAGAGGCTGCATTCTGAGGCCAGGGCGTTCCGAGAATGCCAAGGACAGACATGATGACCTTAAATGATTTCCTCTTGTGTCAGTTTTGGTAAACTTTAGGAGCTAGGAAATGGTCCCCTTTACAGAAATGTTCAAATTTACTGGCATTTCATATATTCTCTGCTCTAACATTGTCCTGACTCTGTATATTCTTTACTTATGTTTTTGTTTTCCTTAATCAAAGTGTGTCTTTTAAATCTTTTCCAAGAAGATTCTTTGGAATTACTAAGTCACCTGAATTTTATACATTTTCTGTTGTATTAAGTTCTGCTCATATCTTTATTTATCATTTTTCTATGTTCTCAGGGTTTATTGTTTTCATCTTCTGATGTCAATTAAAACACTTGGGGGCTTCCCTGGTGGCGCAGTGGTTGAGAATATGCTTGTCAATGCAGAGGACATGGGTTCGAGCCCTGGTCTGGGAAGAGCCCACATGCCGCGGAGCAATTAGCCCCGTGAGCCACAATTACTGAGCCTGCACGTCTGGAGCCTGTGCTCCGCAACAAGAGAGGCCACGATAGTGAGAGGCCTGCGCACCGCGATGAAGAGTGGCCCCCGCTTGCCACAACTAGAGAAAGCCCTCGCACAGAAACGAAGACCCAACACAGCCATGAATAAATAAATAAATAAATAAATAAATAAATAAATAAATAAATAAAAATAAAGAAATCTCGAAGTGGTCAAAAAAAAAAACACTTGGTTATTCATTTTAATAAATCTTTTTACTTATAAAGATTTGAACTTTTGAAGATTCCAGCTTACTTGTACGTTTCTAAGGGTCAGGTCCTCTCCATTGTTGCTGGCCTAAGGCTTAGTTCAGCATATAGCAATGTATATATTGACCTATTTTCCCCTAGACTTTCTGTGATTCCCTACATCTCACCTTTCTGTGCAGACAAGCCATTTGAAATACCCTTAACTTATTTCACAGCCAATAAGTCTTTGAAATAATGTGTATTTTTTAGAGAAATCTTCTTATATAATTAGGCAGAAAATCTGACCTGCCATAGTTTTCAAAACAGCATAATTTCACTCTTCTCAATGATTAATCTGTTGTATTACACAACCTTTGAGTATTTACCTTTATCAATGACATGTCCTTTACAAATGTTTTAGAGATCCTACCAGTCTTTGAAAACATCCTTGTGCCTTGTTTCAGTTCCAGTTTTATGTATATTTTCTGCCTTGCACCCGATTATTCCTACATCTGATGGATGGCCTTGGGAATCTAATTCTGGTGTTGATTGTTTTTGCTGATTGTCTCCCCTTGTAGCTGCTTTCTGCATTATTGTGTAAATTTAGATCATGAGCTCATGTTTAGCTAAACAGCTGACCTTGTAAGAGGCTTAGGTGTGAACACTCGTAAGTTTCAGCAGAAAGTCGCAAAGATTTATTTGTGTCCCTCCAATGAGTGGCCCGCAAGGACCCCGTTTTCTACAAGTGTTGCTCCAATACTCCCTCTAGAGGCAGGGGACTCAGACAGGGCTGCTTTGCGGCCCCTGATCTGGGGCAGGGGCTGTGGGCGGCCTGTGACCCGGCAGGAGCCTCTCCGCGTGTGTCCCAGGGACCCATCTGCCTGCGAACTTCAGTCACCTGTCAGGAAGCTTCGATGCCCAGACCTATGCTTAGCTGTGCAGTGAGGTGTACTGCGCAGACACGTTCCACACCAACTTCAAGTAAGAGGGCGGCCTGAGTGGAAAAGTGAGAGTTTGGCCAGCTGTGCAGACAAAGAAGGCGCCCTTTGGCCTGGGCCTAAATGCTTGTGACACACCACAGGGCCTGCCGGGCTCTGAGGGCCCTGCCCTGGGCCCCCTGCTCCCCTGCCCTTTGTTCAGTCACCGCAGAGATGGCCAAACCCACTCCCTCAGTGAGGGCCGTGTTCCAACCTCCCTAAGCCCCGCCCCCTCTCCGCAGTTTACCATGGACTACAGAGGCCGCATTCTGAGGCCAGGGCGTTCCGAGAATGCCAAGGACAGACATGATGACCTTAAATGATTTCCTCTTGTGTCAGTTTTGGTAAACTTTAGGAGCTAGGAAATGGTCCCCTTTACAGAAATGTTCAAATTTACTGGCATTTCATATATTCTCTGCTCTAACATTGTCCTGACTCTTTCTGTATATTCTTTACTTATGTTTTGGTTTTCCTTAATCAAAGTGTGTCTTTTAAATCTTTTCAAAGAAGATTCTTTGGACTTACTAAATCACCTGAATTTTATACGTTTTCTGTTGTTTTAAGTTCTGCTCATATCTTTATTTATCTTTTTTCTATGTTCTCAGGGTTTATTGTTTTTATCTTCTGATGTCAATTAAAACACTTGGTTATTCATTTTAATAAATCTTTTACTTATAAAGATTTGAACTTTTGAAGATTCCAGCTTACTTGTACGTTTCTAAGGGTCAGGTCCTCTCCATTGTTGCTGGCCTAAGGCTTAGTTCAGCATATAGCAATGCATATATTGACCTATTTTCCCCTCAACTTTCTGTGATTCCCTACATCTCACCTTTCTTTGCAGACAAGCCATTTGAAATACCCTTAACTTATTTCAAAGCCAATAAGTGTTTGAAATAATGTGTATTTTTTAGAGAAATCTTCTTCTATAATTAGGCAGAAAATCTGACCTGCCATAGTTTTCCAAACAGCATAATTTCACTCTTCTCAATGATTAATCTGTTGTATTACACAACCTTTGAGTATTTACCTTTATCAATGACATGTCCTTTACAAATGTTTTAGAGATCCTACCAGTCTTTGAAAACATCCTTGTGCCTTGTTTCAGTTCCAGTTTGATGTATATTTTCTGCCTTGCACCCGATTATTCCTACATCTGATGGATGGCCTTGGGAATCTAATTCTGGTATTGATTGTTTTTGCTGATTGTCTCCCCTTGTAGCTGCTTTCTACTTTATTGTGTAAATTTAGATCATGAGCTCATGTTTAGCTAAACAGCTGACCTTGTAAGAGGCTTAGGTGTGAACGCTCGTAAGTTTCAGCACAAAGTCGGCAAAGATTTATTTGTGTCCCTCCAATGAGTGGCCCGCAAGGACCCTGTTTTCTACAAGTGTTGCTCCAATACTCCCTCTAGAGGCAGGGGACTCAGACAGGGCTGCTTTGCGGCCCCTGATCTTGGGCAGGGGCTGTGGGCGGCCTGTGACCCGGCAGGAGCCTCTCCGCGTGTGTCCCAGGGACCCATCTGCCTGCAAACTTCGGTCACCTGGCAGGAAGCTTCGATGCCCAGACCTATGCTTAGCTGTGCAGTGAGGTGTACTGCGCAGACACGTTCCACACCCACTTCAAGTAAGAGGGCGGCCTGAGTGGAAAAGTGTGAGTTTGGCCAGCTGTGCAGACAAAGAAGGCGCCCTTTGGCCTGGGCCTAAATGCTTGTGACACTCCACTGGGCCTGCCGGGCTCTGAGGGCCCTGCCCTGGGCCCCCTGCTCCCCTGCCCTTTGTTCAGTCACAGCAGAGATGGCCACACCCACTCCCTCAGTGAGGGCCGTGTTCCAACCTCCCTCAGCCCCGCCCCCTCTCCGCAGGTTACCATGGACTACAGAGGCTGCCTTCTGAGGCCAGGGCGTTCCGAGAATGCCAAGGACAGACATGATGACCTTAAATGATTTCCTCTTGTGTCAGTTTTGGTAAACTTTAGGAGCTAGGAAATGGTCCCCTTTACAGAAATGTTCAAATTTACTGGCATTTCATATATTCTCTGCTCTAACATTGTCCTGACTCTTTCTGTATATTCTTTACTTATGTTTTTGTTTTCCTTAATCAAAGTGTGTCTTTTAAATCTTTTCAAAGAAGATTCTTTGGACTTACTAAATCACCTGAATTTTACACATTTCCTGTTGTATTAAGTTCTGCTAATATCTTTATTTATCTTTTTTCTATGTTCTCAGGGTTTATTGTTTTCATCTTCTGATGTCAATTAAAACACTTGGGGGCTTCCCTGGTGGCGCAGTGGTTGAGAATCTGCCTGCCACTGCAGAGGACATGGGTTCAAGCCCTGGTCTGGGAAGAGCCCACATGCCGCAGAGCAATTAGCCCCGTGAGCCACAATTAATGAGCCTGCACGTCTGGAGCCTGTGCTCCGCAACAAGAGAGGCCACGATCGTGAGAGGCCTGCGCACCGCGATGAAGAGTGGCCCCCGCTTGCCACAACTAGAGAAAGCCCTCACACAGAAACGAAGACCCAACACAGCCATGAATAAATAAATATATAAATAAATAAATAAATAAATAAATAAAAATAAAGAAATCTCGAAGGGGTCAAAAAAAAAAACACTTGATTATTCATTTTAATAAATCTTTTTACTTATAAAGATATGAACTTTTGAAGATTCCAGCTTACTTGTACGTTTCTAAGGGTCAGGTCCTCTCCATTGTTGCTGGCCTAAGGCTTAGTTCAGCATATAGCAATGTATATATTGACCTATTTTGCCCTCGACTTTCTGTGATTCCCTACATCTCACCTTTCTGTGCAGACAAGCCATTTGAAATACCCTTAACTTATTTCACAGCCAATAAGTCTTTGAAATAATGTGTATTTTTTAGAGAAATCTTCTTATATAATTAGGCAGAAAATCTGACCTGCCATAGTTTTCAAAACAGCATAATTTCACTCTTCTCAATGATTAATCTGTTGTATTACACAACCTTTGAGTATTTACCTTTATCAATGACATGTCCTTTACAAATGTTTTAGAGATCCTACCAGTCTTTGAAAACATCCTTGTGCCTTGTTTCAGTTCCAGTTTTATGTATATTTTCTGCCTTGCACCCGATTATTCCTACATCTGATGGATGGCCTTGGGAATCTAATTCTGGTGTTGATTGTTTTTGCTGATTGTCTCCCCTTGTAGCTGCTTTCTGCATTATTGTGTAAATTTAGATCATGAGCTCATGTTTAGCTAAACAGCTGACCTTGTAAGAGGCTTAGGTGTGAACACTCGTAAGTTTCAGCAGAAAGTCGCAAAGATTTATTTGTGTCCCTCCAATGAGTGGCCCGCAAGGACCCCGTTTTCTACAAGTGTTGCTCCAATACTCCCTCTAGAGGCAGGGGACTCAGACAGGGCTGCTTTGCGGCCCCTGATCTGGGGCAGGGGCTGTGGGCGGCCTGTGACCCGGCAGGAGCCTCTCCGCGTGTGTCCCAGGGACCCATCTGCCTGCGAACTTCAGTCACCTGTCAGGAAGCTTCGATGCCCAGACCTATGCTTAGCTGTGCAGTGAGGTGTACTGCGCAGACACGTTCCACACCCACTTCAAGTAAGAGGGCGGCCTGAGTGGAAAAGTGTGAGTTTGGCCAGCTGTGAAGACAAAGAAGGCGCCCTTTGGCCTGGGCCTAAATGCTTGTGACACACCACAGGGCCTGCCGGGCTCTGAGGGCCCTGCCCTGGGCCCCCTGCTCCCCTGCCCTTTGTTCAGTCACAGCAGAGATGGCCACACCCACTCCCTCAGTGAGGGCCGTGTTCCAACCTCCCTCAGCCCCGCCCCCTCTCCGCAGGTTACCATGGACTACAGAGGCTGCATTCTGAGGCCAGGGCGTTCCGAGAATGCCAAGGACAGACATGATGACCTTAAATGATTTCCTCTTGTGTCAGTTTTGGTAAACTTTAGGAGCTAGGAAATGGTCCCCTTTACAGAAATGTTCAAATTTACTGGCATTTCATATATTCTCTGCTCTAACATTGTCCTGACTCTGTGTATTCTTTACTTATGTTTTTGTTTTCCTTAATCAAAGTGTGTCTTTTAAATCTTTTCAAAGAAGATTCTTTGGACTTACTAAGTCACCTGAATTTTATACATTTTCTGTTGTATTAAGTTCTGCTCATATCTTTATTTATCATTTTTCTATGTTCTCAGGGTTTATTGTTTTCATCTTCTGATGTCAATTAAAACACTTGGGGGCTTCCCTGGTGGCGCAGTGGTTGAGAATATGCCTGTCAATGCAGAGGACATGGGTTCGAGCCCTGGTCTGGGAAGAGCCCACATGCCGCGGAGCAATTAGCCCCGTGAGCCACAATTACTGAGCCTGCGCGTCTGGAGCCTGTGCTCCGCAACAAGAGAGGCCACGATAGTGAGAGGGCTGCACACCGCGATGAAGAATGGCCCCCGCTTGCCACAACTAGAGAAAGCCCTCGCACAGAAATGAAGACCCAACACAGCCATGAATAAATAAATAAATAAATAAATAAATAAATAAATAAATAAATAAATAAAAATAAAGAAATCTCGAAGGGGTCAAAAAAAAAACACTTGGTTATTCATTTTAATAAATCTTTTTACTTATAAAGATTTGAACTTTTGAAGCTTCCAGCTTACTTGTACGTTTCTAAGGGTCAGGTCCTCTCCATTGTTGCTGGCCTAAGGCTTAGTTCAGCATATAGCAATGTATATATTGACCTATTTTGCCCTCGACTTTCTGTGATTCCCTACATCTCACCTTTCTGTGCAGACAAGCCATTTGAAATACCCTTAACTTATTTCACAGCCAATAAGTCTTTGAAATAATGTGTATTTTTTAGAGAAATCTTCTTATATAATTAGGCAGAAAATCTGACCTGCCATAGTTTTCAAAACAGCATAATTTCACTCTTCTCAATGATTAATCTGTTGTATTACACAACCTTTGAGTATTTACCTTTATCAATGACATGTCCTTTACAAATGTTTTAGAGATCCTACCAGTCTTTGAAAACATCCTTGTGCCTTGTTTCAGTTCCAGTTTTATGTATATTTTCTGCCTTGCACCCGATTATTCCTACATCTGATGGATGGCCTTGGGAATCTAATTCTGGTGTTGATTGTTTTTGCTGATTGTCTCACCTTGTAGCTGCTTTCTGCATTATTGTGTAAATTTAGATCATGAGCTCATGTTTAGCTAAACAGCTGACCGTGTAAGAGGCTTAGGTGTGAACACTCGTAAGTTTCAGCAGAAAGTCGCAAAGATTTATTGGTGTCCCTCCAATGAGTGGCCCGCAAGGACCCCGTTTTCTACAAGTGTTGCTCCAATACTCCCTCTAGAGGCAGGGGACTCAGACAGGGCTGCTTTGCGGCCCCCGATCTGGGGCAGGGGCAGTGGGCGGCCTGTGGCCCGGGCAGGAGCCTCTCAGCGTGTGTCCCAGGGACCCATCTGCCTGCGAACCTCGGTCACCTGGCAGGCAGCTACTATGCCCAGAACTATGGTTAGCTGTGCAGCAAGGTGTACTGTGCAGACAAGTTCCACGCACACTTCAAGTAAGAGGGCGGCCTGAGTGGAAAGATGACAGTTTGGGCAGCTGTGCAGACAAAGAAGGCGCCCTTTGGCCTGGGCCTAAATGCTTGTGACACACCACAGGGCCTGCCGGGCTCTGAGGGCCCTGCCCTGGGCCCCCTGCTCCCCTGCCCTTTGTTCAGTCACAGCAGAGATGGCCACACCCACTCCCTCAGTGAGGGCCGTGTTCCAAACTCCCTCAGCCCCGCCCCCTCTCCGCAGGTTACCTTGGACTACAGAGGCTGCATTCTGAGGCCAGGGCGTTCCGAGTATGCCAAGGGCAGACATGATGACCTTAAATGATTTCCTCTTGTGTCAGTTTTGGTAAACTTTAGGAGCTAGGAAATGGTCCCCTTTACAGAAATGTTCAAATTTACTGGCATTTCATATATTCACTGCTCTAACATTGTCCTGACTCTTTCTGTATATTCTTTACTTATGTTTTGGTTTTCCTTAATCAAAGTGTGTCTTTTTAATCTTTTCAAAGAAGATTCTTTGGACTTACTAAATCACCTGAATTTTATACGTTTTCTGTTGTATTAAGTTCTGCTCATATCTTTATTTATCTTTTTTCTATATTCTCAGGGTTTATTGTTTTCATCTTCTGATGTCAATTAAAACACTTGGTTATTCATTTTAATAAATCTTTTACTTATAAAGATTTGAACTTTTGAAGATTCCAGCTTACTTGTACGTTTCTAAGGGTCAGGTCCTCTCCATTGTTGCTGGCCTAAGGCTTAGTTCAGCATATAGCAATGCATATATTGAGCTATTTTCCCCTCAACTTTCTGTGATTCCCTACATCTCACCTTTCTTTGCAGACAAGCCATTTGAAATACCCTTAACTTATTTCACAGCCAATAAGTGTTTGAAATAATGTGTATTTTTTAGAGAAATCTTCTTCTATAATTAGGCAGAAAATCTGACCTGCCATAGTTTTCCAAACAGCATAATTTCACTCTTCTCAATGATTAATCTGTTGTATTACACAACCTTTGAGTATTTAGCTTTATCAATGACATGTCCTTGAAAAATGTTTTAGAGATCCTACCAGTCTTTGAAAACATCCTTGTGCCTTGTTTCAGTTCCAGTTTGATGTATATTTTCTGCCTTGCACCCGATTATTCCTACATCTGATGGATGGCCTTGGGAATCTAATTCTGGTATTGATTGTTTTTGCTGATTGTCTCCCCTTGTAGCTGCTTTCTACTTTATTGTGTAAATTTAGATCATGAGCTCATGTTTAGCTAAACAGCTGACCTTGTAAGAGGCTTAGGTGTGAACGCTCGTAAGTTTCAGCACAAAGTCGGCAAAGATTTATTTGTGTCCCTCCAATGAGTGGCCCGCAAGGACCCTGTTTTCTACAAGTGTTGCTCCAATACTCCCTCTAGAGGCAGGGGACTCAGACAGGGCTGCTTTTCGGCCCCTGATCTTGGGCAGGGGCTGTGGGCGGCCTGTGACCCGGCAGGAGCCTCTCCGCGTGTGTCCCAGGGACCCATCTGCCTGCAAACTTCGGTCACCTGGCAGGAAGCTTCGATGCCCAGACCTATGCTTAGCTGTGCAGTGAGGTGTACTGCGCAGACACGTTCCACACCCACTTCAAGTAAGAGGGCGGCCTGAGTGGAAAAGTGTGAGTTTGGCCAGCTGTGCAGACAAAGAAGGCGCCCTTTGGCCTGGGCCTAAATGCTTGTGACACTCCACTGGGCCTGCCGGGCTCTGAGGGCCCTGCCCTGGGCCCCCTGCTCCCCTGCCCTTTGTTCAGTCACAGCAGAGATGGCCACACCCACTCCCTCAGTGAGGGCCGTGTTCCAACCTCCCTCAGCCCCGCCCCCTCTCCGCAGGTTACCATGGACTACAGAGGCTGCCTTCTGAGACCAGGGCGTTCCGAGAATGCCAAGGACAGACATGATGACCTTAAATGATTTCCTCTTGTGTCAGTTTTGGTAAACTTTAGGAGCTAGGAAATGGTCCACTTGACAGAAATGTTCAAATTTACTGGCATTTCATATATTCTCTGCTCTAACATTGTCCTGACTCTTTCTGTATATTCTTTACTTATGTTTTTGTTTTCCTTAATCAAAGTGTGTCTTTTAAATCTTTTCAAAGAAGATTCTTTGGACTCACTAAATCACCTGAATTTTACACATTTCCTGTTGTATTAAGTTCTGCTAATATCTTTATTTATCTTTTTTCTATGTTCTCAGGGTTTATTGTTTTCATCTTCTGATGTCAATTAAAACACTTGGGGGCTTCCCTGGTGGCGCAGTGGTTGAGAATCTGCCTGCCACTGCAGAGGACATGGGTTCGAGCCCTGGTCTGGGAAGAGCCCACATGCCGCGGAGCAATTAGCCCCGTGAGCCACAATTAATGAGCCTGCACGTCTGGAGCCTGTGCTCCGCAACAAAAGAGGCCAAGATAGTGAGAGGCCTGCGCACCGCGATGAAGAGTGGCCCCCGCTTGCCACAACTAGAGAAAGCCCTCGCACAGAAATGAAGACCCAACACAGCCATGAATAAATAAATAAATGAATAAATAAATAAATAAATAAATAAATAAATAAATAAAAATAAAGAAATCTCGAAGGGGTCAAAAAAAAAACACTTGATTATTCATTTTAATAAATCTTTTTACTTATAAAGATTTGAACTTTTGAAGATTCCAGCTTACTTGTATGTTTCTAAGGGTCAGGTCCTCTCCATTGTTGCTGGCCTAAGGCTTAGTTCAGCATATAGCAATGTATATATTGACCTATTTTGCCCTCGACTTTCTGTGATTCCCTACATCTCACCTTTCTGTGCAGACAAGCCATTTGAAATACCCTTAACTTATTTCACAGCCAATAAGTCTTTGAAATAATGTGTATTTTTTAGAGAAATCTTCTTATATAATTAGGCAGAAAATCTGACCTGCCATAGTTTTCAAAACAGCATAATTTCACTCTTCTCAATGATTAATCTGTTGTATTACACAACCTTTGAGTATTTACCTTTATCAATGACATGTCCTTGAAAAATGTTTTAGAGATCCTACCAGTCTTTGAAAACATCCTTGTGCCTTGTTTCAGTTCCAGTTTTATGTATATTTTCTGCCTTGCACCCGATTATTCCTACATCTGATGGATGGCCTTGGGAATCTAATTCTGGTGTTGATTTTTTTTGCTGATTGTCTCCCCTTAGAGCTGCTTTCTGCATTATTGTGTAAATTTAGATCATGAGCTCATGTTTAGCTAAACAGCAGACCTTGTAAGAGGCTTAGGTGTGAACGCTCGTAAGTTTCAGCAGAAAGTCGGCAAAGATTTATTTGTGTCCCTCCAATGAGTGGCCCGCAAGGACCCCGTTTTCTACAAGTGTTGCTCCAATACTCCCTCTAGAGGCAGGGGACTCAGACAGGGCTGCTTTGCGGCCCCTGATCTGGGGCAGGGGCTGTGGGCGGCCTGTGACCCGGCAGGAGCCTCTCCGCGTGTGTCCCAGGGACCCATCTGCCTGCGAACTTCAGTCACCTGTCAGGAAGCTTCGATGCCCAGACCTATGCTTAGCTGTGCAGTGAGGTGTACTGCGCAGACACGTTCCACACCAACTTCAAGTAAGAGGGCGGCCTGAGTGGAAAAGTGAGAGTTTGGCCAGCTGTGCAGACAAAGAAGGCGCCCTTTGGCCTGGGCCTAAATGCTTGTGACACACCACAGGGCCTGCCGGGCTCTGAGGGCCCTGCCCTGGGCCCCCTGCTCCCCTGCCCTTTGTTCAGTCACAGCAGAGATGGCCACACCCACTCCCTCAGTGAGGGCCGTGTTCCAACCTCCCTCAGCCCCGCCCCCTCTCCGCAGGTTACCATGGACTACAGAGGCTGCATTCTGAGGCCACGGCGTTCCGAGAATGCCAAGGACAGACATGATGACCTTAAATGATTTCCTCTTGTGTAAGTTTTGGTAAACTTTAGGAGCTAGGAAATGGTCCCCTTTACAGAAATGTTCAAATTTACTGGCATTTCATATATTCTCTGCTCTAACATTGTCCTGACTCTGTATATTCTTTACTTATGTTTTTGTTTTCCTTAATCAAAGTGTGTCTTTTAAATCTTTTCCAAGAAGATTCTTTGGACTTACTAAGTTACCTGAATTTTATACATTTTCTGTTGTATTAAGTTCTGCTCATATCTTTATTTATCATTTTTCTATGTTCTCAGGGTTTATTGTTTTCATCTTCTGATGTCAATTAAAACACTTGGGGGCTTCCCTGGTGGCGCAGTGGTTGAGAATATGCCTGTCAATGCAGAGGACATGGGTTTGAGCCCTGGTCTGGGAAGAGCCCACATGCCGCGGAGCAATTAGCCCCGTGAGCCACAATTACTGAGACTGCGCATCTGGAGCCTGTGCTCCGCAACAAGAGAGGCCACGATAGTGAGAGGGCTGCACACCGCAATAAAGAATGGCCCCCGCTTGCCACAACTAGAGAAAGCCCTCGCACAGAAACGAAGACCCAACACAGCCATGAATAAATAAATAAATAAATATATAAATAAATAAATAAACAAATAAATAAATAAATAAATAAAAATAAAGAAATCTCGAAGGGGTCAAAAAAAAAACACTTGATTATTCATTTTAATAAATCTTTTTACTTATAAAGATTTGAACTTTTGAAGATTCCAGCTTACTTGTACGTTTCTAAGGGTCAGGTCCTCTCCATTGTTGCTGGCCTAAGGCTTAGTTCAGCATATAGCAATGTATATATTGACCTATTTTGCCCTCGACTTTATGTGATTCCCTACATCTCACCTTTCTGTGCAGACAAGCCATTTGAAATACCCTTAACTTATTTCACAGCCAATAAGTCTTTGAAATAATGTGTATTTTTTACAGAAATCTTCTTATATAATTAGGCAGAAAATCTGACCTGCCATAGTTTTCAAAACAGCATAATTTCACTCTTCTCAATGATTAATCTGTTGTATTACACAACCTTTGAGTATTTACCTTTATCAATGACATGTCCTTTACAAATGTTTTAGAGATCCTACCAGTCTTTGAAAACATCCTTGTGCCTTGTTTCAGTTCCAGTTTGATGTATATTTTCTGCCTTGCACCCGATTATTCCTACATCTGATGGATGGCCTTGGGAATCTAATTCTGGTATTGATTGTTTTGGCTGATTGTCTCCCCTTGTAGCTGCTTTCTTCATTATTGTGTAAATTTAGATCATGAGCTCATGTTTAGCTAAACAGCTGACCTTGTAAGAGGCTTACATGTGAACACTCGTAAGTTTCAGCACAAAGTCGGCAAAGATTTATTTGTGTCCCTCCAATGAGTGGCCCGCAAGGACCCTGTATTCTACAAGTGTTGCTCCAATACTCCCTCTAGAGGCAGGGGACTCAGACAGGGCTGCTTTGCGGCCCCTGATCTGGGGCAGGGGCTGTGGGCGGCCTGTGACCCGGCAGGAGCCTCTCCGCGTGTGTCCCAGGGACCCATCTGTCTGTGAAATTCGGTCACCTGGCAGGAAGCTTCGATGCCCAGACCTATGCTTAGCTGTGCAGTGAGGTGTACTGCGCAGACACGTTCCACACCCACTTCAAGTAAGAGGGCGGCCTGAGTGGAAAAGTGAGAGTTTGGCCAGCTGTGCAGACAAAGAAGGCGCCCTTTGGCCTGGGCCTAAAAGCTTGTGACACTCCACTGGGCTGCCGGGCTCTGAGGGCCCTGCCCTGGGCCCCCTGCTCCCCTGCCCTTTGTTCAGTCACAGCAGAGATGGCCACACCTACTCCCTCAGTGAGGGCCGTGTTCCAACCTCCCTCAGCCCCGCCCCCTCTCCGCAGGTTACCATGGACTACAGAGGCTGCATTCTGAGGCCAGGGCGTTCCGAGAATGCCAAGGACAGACATGATGACCTTAAATGATTTCTTCTTGTGTCAGTTTTGGTAAACTTTAGGAGCTAGGAAATGGTCCCCTTTACAGAAATGTTCAAATTTACTGGCATTTCATATATTCTCTGCTCTAACATTGTCCTGACTCTTTCTGTATATTCTTTACTTATGTTTTTGTTTTCCTTAATCAAAGTGTGTCTTTTAAATCATTTCAAAGAAGATTCTTTGGACTTACTAAATCACCTGAATTTTACACATTTCCTGTTGTATTAAGTTCTGCTAATATCTTTATTTATCTTTTTTCTATGTTCTCAGGGTTTATTGTTTTCATCTTCTGATGTCAGTTAAAACACTTGGGGGCTTCCCTGGTGGCGCAGTGGTTGAGAATCTGCCTGCCACTGCAGAGGACATGGGTTCGAGCCCTGGTCTGGGAAGAGCCCACATGCCGCGGAGCAATTAGCCCCGTGAGCCAAAATTAATGAGCCTGCACGTCTGGAGCCTGTGCTCCGCAACAAGAGAGGCCACGATAGTGAGAGGCCTGCGCACCGCGATGAAGAGTGGCCCCCGCTTGCCACAACTAGAGAAAGCCCTCGCACAGAAATGAAGACCCAACACAGCCATGAATAAATAAATAAATAAATAAATAAATAAATAAATAAATAAAAATAAAGAAATCTCGAAGGGGTCAAAAAAAAAAAACACTTGGTTATTCATTTTAATAAATCTTTTTACTTATAAAGATTTGAACTTTTGAAGATTCCAGCTTACTTGTACGTTTCTAAGGGTCAGGTCCTCTCCATTGTTGCTGGCCTAAGGCTTAGTTCAGCATATAGCAATGTATATATTGACCTATTTTGCCCTCGACTTTCTGTGATTCCCTACATCTCACCTTTCTGTGCAGACAAGCCATTTGAAATACCCTTAACTTATTTCACAGCCAATAAGTCTTTGAAATAATGTGTATTTTTTAGAGAAACCTTCTTATATAATTAGGCAGAAAATCTGACCTGCCATAGTTTTCAAAACAGCATAATTTCACTCTTCTCAATGATTAATCTGTTGTATTACACAACCTTTGAGTATTTACCTTTATCAATGACATGTCCTTTACAAATGTTTTAGAGATCCTACCAGTCTTTGAAAACATCCTTGTGCCTTGTTTCAGTTCCAGTTTTATGCATATTTTCTGCCGTACACCCGATTATTCCTACACCTGATGGATGGCCTTGGGAATCTCATTCTGGTGTTGATTGTTTTTGCTGATTGTCTCCCCTTGTAGCTGCTTTCTGCATTATTGTGTAAATTTAGATCATGAGCTCATGTTTAGCTAAACAGCTGACCTTGTAAGAGGCTTAGGTGTGAACACTCGTAAGTTTCAGCAGAAAGTCGCAAAGATTTATTGGTGTCCCTCCAATGAGTGGCCCGCAAGGACCCCGTTTTCTACAAGTGTTGCTCCAATACTCCCTCTAGAGGCAGGGGACTCAGACAGGGCTGCTTTGCGGCCCCCGATCTGGGGCCGGGGCAGTGGGCGGCCTGTGGCCCGGGCAGGAGCCTCTCCGCGTGTGTCCCAGGGACCCATCTGCCTGCGAACCTCGGTCACCTGGCAGGCAGCTACTATGCCCAGACCTATGGTTAGCTGTGCAGCGAGATGTACTGTGCAGACAAGTTCCACGCACACTTCAAGTAAGAGGGCGGCCTGAGTGGAAAGATGACAGTTTGGGCAGCTGTGCAGACAAAGAAGGCGCCCTTTGGCCTGGGCCTAAATGCTTGTGACACACCGAAGGGCCTGCCGGGCTCTGAGGGCCCTGCCCTGGGCCCCCTGCTCCCCTGCCCTTTGTTCAGTCACAGCAGAGATGGCCACACCCACTCGCTCAGTGAGGGCAGTGTTCCAACCTCCCTCAGGCCTGCCCCCTCTCCGCAGGTTACCTTGGACTACAGAGGCTGCATTCTGAGGCCAGGGCGTTCCGAGAATGCCAAGGGCAGACAGGATGACCTTAAATGATTTCCTCTTGTATCAGTTTTGGTAAACTTTAGGAGCTAGGAAATGGTCCCCTTTACAGAAATGTTCAAATTAACTGGCATTTTATATATTCTCTGCTCTAACATTGTCCTGACTCTTTCTGTATATTCTTTACTTATGTTTTGGTATTCCTTAATCAAAGTGTGTCTTTTAAATCTTTTCAAAGAAGATTCTTTGGACTTACTAAATCACCTGAATTTTATACGTTTTCTGTTGTATTAAGTTCTGCTCATAACTTTATTTATCTTTTTTCTATGTTCTCAGGGTTTATTGTTTTCATCTTCTGATGTCAATTAAAACACTTGGTTATTCATTTTAATAAATCTTTTACTTATAAATATTTGAACTTTTGAAGATTCCAGCTTACTTGTACGCTTCTAAGGGTCAGGTCCTCTCCATTGTTGCTGGCCTAAGGCTTAGTTCAGCATATAGCAATGCATATATTGACCTGTTTTCCCCTCGACTTCCTGTGATTCCCTACATCTCACCTTTCTTTGCAGACAAGCCATTTGAAATACCCTTAACTTATTTCACAGCCAATAAGTCTTTGAAATAATGTGTATTTTTTAGAGAAATCTTCTTCTATAATTAGGCAGAAAATCTGACCTGCCATAGTTTTCCAAACAGCATAATTTCACTCTTCTCAATGATTAATCTGTTGTATTACACAACCTTTGAGTATTTAGCTTTATCAATGACATGTCCTTGAAAAATGTTTTATAGATCCTACCAGTCTTTGAAAACATCCTTGTGCCTTGTTTCAGTTCCAGTTTGATGTATATTTTCTGCCTTGAACCCGATTATTCCTACATCTGATGGATGGCCTTGGGAATCTAATACTGGTGTTGATTGTTTTTGCTGATTGTCTCCCCTTGTAGCTGCTTTCTACATTATTGTGTAAATTTAGATCATGAGCTCATGTTTAGCTAAACAGCTGACCTTGTAAGAGGCTTAGGTGTGAACGCTCGTAAGTTTCAGCAGAAAGTCGGCAAAGATTTATTTGTGTCCCTCCAATGAGTGGCCCGCAAGGACCCCGTTTTCTACAAGTGTTGCTCCAATACTCCCTCTAGAGGCAGGGGACTCAGACAGGGCTGATTTGCGGCCCCTGATCTGAGGCAGGGGCTGTGGGCGGCCTGTGACCCGGCAGGAGCCTCTCCGCGTGTGTCCCACGGACCCATCTGCCTGCGAACTTCAGTCACCTGTCAGGAAGCTTCGATGCCCAGACCTATGCTTAGCTGTGCAGTGAGGTGTACTGCGCAGACACGTTCCACACCAACTTCAAGTAAGAGGGCGGCCTGAGTGGAAAAGTGAGAGTTTGGCCAGCTGTGCAGACAAAGAAGGCGCCCTTTGGCCTGGGCCTAAATGCTTGTGACACACCACAGGGCCTGCCGGGCTCTGAGGGCCCTGCCCTGGGCCCCCTGCTCCCCTGCCCTTTGTTCAGTCACAGCAGAGATGGCCACACCCACTCCCTCAGTGAGGGCCGTGTTCCAACCTCCCTCAGCCCCGCCCCCTCTCCGCAGGTTACCATGGACTACAGAGGCTGCATTCTGAGGCCAGGGCGTTCCGAGAATGCCAAGGACAGACATGATGACCTTCAATGATTTCCTCTTGTGTCAGTTTTGGTAAACTTTAGGAGCTAGGAAATGGTCCCCTTTACAGAAATGTTCAAATTTACTGGCATTTCATATATTCTCTGCTCTAACATTGTCCTGACTCTGTGTATTCATTACTTATGTTTTTGTTTTCCTTAATCAAAGTGTGTCTTTTAAATCTTTTCAAAGAAGATTCTTTGGACTTACTAAGTCACCTGAATTTTATACATTTTCTGTTGTATTAAGTTCTGCTCATATCTTTATTTATCATTTTTCTATGTTCTCAGGGTTTATTGTTTTCATCTTCTGATGTCAATTAAAACACTTGGGGGCTTCCCTGGTGGCGCAGTGGTTGAGAATATGCCTGTCAATGCAGAGGACATGGGTTCGAGCCCTGGTCTGGGAAGAGCCCACATGCCGCGGAGCAATTAGCCCCGTGAGCCACAATTACTGAGCCTGCGCGTCTGGAGCCTGTGCTCCGGAACAAGAGAGGCCACGATAGTGAGAGGCCTGCACACCGCGATGAAGAATGGCCCCCGCTTGCCACAACTAGAGAAAGCCCTCGCACAGAAACGAAGACCCAACACAGCCATGAATAAATAAATAAATAAATAAATAAATAAATAAATAAATAAATAAATAAAAATAAAGAAATCTCGAAGGGGTCAAAAAAAAAACCACTTGGTTATTCATTTTAATAAATCTTTTTACTTATAAAGATTTGAACTTTTGAAGATTCCAGCTTACTTGTACGTTTCTAAGGGTCAGGTCCTCTCCATTGCTGCTGGTCTGTGGCTTAGTTCACCATATAGCAATGTATATATTGACCTATTTTCCCCTAGACTTTCTGTGATCCCCTACATCTCACCTTTCTTTGAAGACAAGCCATTTGAAATACCCTTAACTTATTTCACAGCCGAAAAGTCTTTGAAATAATGTGTATTCTTTAGATAAATCTTCTTATATAATTAGGCAGAAAATCTGACCTGCCATAGTTTTCAAAAGAGCATAATTTCACTCTTCTCAATGATTAATCTGTTGTATTAAACATCCTTTGTGTTTTTAGCTTTATCAATGACATGTCCTTTAAAAATGTTTTAGAGATCCTACCAGTCTTTGAAAACATCCTTGTGCCTTGTTTCAGTTCCAGGTTTATGTATATTTTCTGCCTTGCACCCAATTATTCCTACATCTGATGGATGGCCTTGGGAATCTAATTCTGGTATTGATTGTTTTGGCTGATTGTCTCCCCTTGTAGCTGCTTTCTTCATTATTGTGTAAAGTTAGATCATGAGCTCATGTTTAGCAAAACAGCTGACCTTGTAAGAGGCTTAGGTGTGAACGCTCGTAAGTTTCAGCAGAAAGTCGGCCAAGATTTATTTGTGTCCCTCCAATGAGTGGCCCGCAAGGACCCCATTTTCTACACGTGTTGGTCCAATAATCCCTCTAGAGGCAGGGGACTCAGACAGGGCTGCTTTGCGGCCCCCGATCTGGGGCAGGGGCAGTGGGCGGCCTTTGGCCCGGGCAGGAGCCTCTCCGCGTGTGTCCCAGGGACCCATCTGCCTGCGAGCCTCGGTCACCTGGCAGGAAGCTACGATGCCCAGACCTATGGTTAGCTGTGCAGCGAGGTGTACTGCGCGGACAGGTTCCACACACACTTCAAGTAAGAGGGCGGCCTGAGTGGAAAGGTGAGAGTTTGGGCAGCTGTGCAGACAAAGAATGCGCCCTGTGGCCTGGACCTAAATGCTTGTGACACTCCACTGGGCCTGCCGGGCTCTGGGGGCCCTGCCCTGGGCACCCTGCTCCCCTGCCCTTTGTTCAGTCACAGCAGAGATGGCCACACCCACTCCCTCAGTGAGGGCAGTGTCCCAACCTCCCTCAGCCCCGCCCCCTCTCCGCAGGTTACCATGGACTACAGAGGCTGCATTCTGAGGCCAGGGCGTTCCGAGAATGCCAAGGGCAGACATGATGACCTTCAATGATTTCCTCTTGTGTCAGTTTTGGTAAACTTTAGGAGCTAGGAAATGGTCCACTTTCCAGAAATGTTGAAATTTACTGGCATTTCATATATTCTCTGCTCTAACATTGTCCTGACTCTTTCTGTATATTCTTTACTTATGTTTTTGTTTTCCTTAATCAAAGTGTGTCTTTTCAATCTTTTCAAAGAAGATTCTTTGGACTTACTAAATCACCTGAATTTTATACGTTTTCTATTGTATTAAGTTCTGCTCCTATCTTTATTTAACTTTTTTCTATGTTCTCAGGGTTTATTGTTTTCATCTTCTGATGTCAATTAAAACACTTGGTTATTCATTTTAATAAATCTTTTTACTTATAAAGATTTGAACTTTTGAAGATTCCAGCTTACTTGTACGTTTCTAAGGGTCAGGTCCTCTCCATTGTTGCTGGCCTAAGGCTTAGTTCAACATAGAGCAATGTATATATTGACCTATTTTCCCCTCGACTTTCTGTGATCCCCTACATCTCACCTTTCTTTGCAGACAAGCCATTTGAAATACCCTTAACTTATTTCACAGCCAATAAGTCTTTGAAATAATGGGTATTTTTTAGAGAAATCTTCTTATATAATTAGGCAGAAAATCTGACCTGCCATAGTTTTCAAAACAGCATAATTTCACTCTTCTCAATGCTTAATCTGTTGTATTACACAACCTTTGAGTATTTAGCTTTATCAATGACATGTCCTTTAAAAATGTTTTAGAGATCCTACCAGTCTTTGAAAACATCGTTGTGCCTTGTTTCAGTTCAAGTTTTATGTATATTTTCTGCCTTGCACCCGATTATTCCTACATCTGATGGATGGCCTTGGGAATCTAATTCTGGTATTGATTGTTTTGGCTGATTGTCTCCCCTTGTAGCTGCTTTCTTCATTATTGTGTAAAGTTAGATCATGAGCTCATGTTTAGCTAAACAGCTGACCTTGTAAGAGGCTTAGGTGTGAACGCTCGTAAGTTTCAGCAGAAAGTCGGCCAAGATTTATTTGTGTCCCTCCAATGAGTGGCCCGCAAGGACCCCATTTTCTACAAGTGTTGGTCCAATACTCCCTCTAGGGGCAGGGGACTCAGACAGGGCTGCGTTGCTTGCCCCGATCTGGGGCAGGGTCAGTGGGCGGCCTGTGGCCCGGGCAGGAGCCTCTCCGCGTGTGTCCCAGGGTCCCATCTGCCTGCGAGCCTTGGTCACCTGGCAGGAAGCAACGATGCCCAGACCTATGGTTAGCTGTGCAGCGAGGTGTACTGCGCGGACAGGTTCCACACACACTTCAAGTAAGAGGGCGGCCTGAGTGGAAATGTGAGAGTTTGGGCAGATGTGCAGACAAAGAAAGCGCCCTTTGGCCTGGGCCTAAATGCTTGTGACACTCCATTGGGCCTGCCGGGCTCTGAGGGCCCTGCCCTTGGCCCCCCGCTCCCCTGCCCTTTGCTCAGTCACAGCAGAGATGGCCACACCCACTCCCTCAGTGAGGGCAGTGTTCCAACCTCCCTCAGCCCCACCCCATCTCCGCAGGTTACCATGGACTACAGAGGCTGCATTCTGAGGCCAGGGCGTTCCGAGAATGCCAAGGGCAGACATGATGACCTTCAATGATTTCCTCTTGTGTCAGTTTTGGTAAACTTTAGGAGCTAGGAAATGGTCCACTTGACAGAAATGTTCAAATTTACTGGCATTTCATATATTCTCTGCTCTAACATTGTCCTGACTCTTTCTGTATATTCTTTACTTATGTTTTTGTTTTCCTTAATCAAAGTGTGTCTTTTAAATCTTTTCAAAGAAGATTCTTTGGACTTAATAAATCACCTGAATTTTATACGTTTTCTGTTGTATTAAATTCTGCTCATATATTTATGTAACTTTTTTCTATGTTCTCAGGGTTTATTGTTTTCATCTTCTGATGTCAATAAAAAACACTTGGTTATTCATTTTACTAAATCTTTTTACTTATAAAGATTTGAACTTTTGAAGATTCCAGCTTACTTGTACGTTTCTAAGGGTCAGGTCCTCTCCATTGCTGCTGGCCTGTGGCTTAGTTCACCATAGAGCAATGTATATATTGACCTATTTTCCCCTAGACTTTCTGTGGTCCCCTACATCTCACCTTTCTTTGAAGACAAGCCATTTGAAATACCCTTAACTTATTTCACAGCCGAAAAGTCTTTGAAATAATGTGTATTCTTTAGATAAATCTTCTTATATAATTAGGCAGAAAATCTGACCTGCCGTAGTTTTCAAAACAGCATAATTTCACTCTTCTCAATGATTAATCTGTTGTATTAAACAACCTTTGTGTTTTTAGCTTTATCAATGACATGTCCTTTAAAAATGCTTTAGAGATCCTACCAGTCTTTGAAAACATCCTTGTGCCTTGTTTCAGTTCCAGGTTTATGTATATTTTCTGCCTTGCACCCAATTATTCCTACATCTGATGGATGGCCTTGGGAATCTAATTCTGGTATTGATTGTTTTGGCTGATTGTCTCCCCTTGTAGCTGCTTTCTTCATTATTGTGTAAAGTTAGATCATGAGCTCATGTTTAGCAAAAGAGCTGACCTTGTAAGAGGCTTAGGTGTGAACGCTCGTAAGTTTCAGCAGAAAGTCGGCCAAGATTTATTTGTGTCCCTCCAATGAGTGGCCCGCAAGGACCCCATTTTCTACAAGTGTTGGTCCAATACTCCCTCTAAAGGCAGGGGACTGAGACAGGGCTGCTTTGCAGCCCCCGATCTGGGGCAGGGGCAGTGGGCGGCCTGTGGCCCGGGCAGGAGCCTCTCCACGTGTGTCCCAGGGACCCATCTGCCTGCGAGCCTCGGTCACCTGGCAGGAAGCTACGATGCCCAGACCTATGGTTAGCTGTGCAGCGAGGTGTACTGCGCGGACAGGTTCCACACACACTTCAAGTAAGAGGGCGGCCTGAGTGGAAATGTGAGAGTTTGGGCAGCTGTGCAGACAAAGAAAGCGCCCTTTGGCCTGGGCCTAAATGCTTGTGACACTCCACAGGGCCTGCCGGGCTCTGGGGGCCCTGCCCTGGGCCCCCTGCTCCCCTGCCCTTTGTTCAGTCACAGCAGAGATGGCCACACCCACTCCCTCAGTGAGGGCAGTGTCCCAACCTCCCTCAGCCCCGCCCCCTCTCCGCAGGTTACCATGGACTACAGAGGCTGCATTCTGAGGCCACGGCGTTCCGAGAATGCCAAGGGCAGACATGATGACCTTATTTGGTTTCCTCTTGTGTCAGTTTTGGTAAACTTTAGGAGCTAGGAAATGGTCCACTTGACAGAAATGTTCAAATTTACTGGCATTTCATATATTCTCTGCTCTAACATTGTCCTGACTCTTTCTATATATTCTTTACTTATGTTTTTGTTTTCCTTAATCAAAGTGTGTCTTTTAAATCTTTTCAAAGAAGATTCTTTGGACTTACTAAATCACCTGAATTTTATACGTTTTCTGTTGTATTAAGTTCTGCTCATATCTTTATTTAACTTTTTTCTATGTTCTCAGGGTTTATTGTTTTCATCTTCTGATGTCAATTAAAACAATTGGTTATTCATTTTAATAAATCTTTTTACTTATAAAGATTTGAACTTTTGAAGATTCCAGCTTACTTGTACGTTTCTAACGGTCAGGTCCTCTCCATTGCTGCTGGCCTGAGGCTTAGTTCACCATATAGCAATGTATATATTGACCTATTTTCCCCTCGACTTTCTGTGATCCCCTACATCTCACCTTTCTTTGCAGACAAGCCATTTGAAATACCCTTAACTTATTTCACAGCCAAATAGTCTTTGAAATAATGTGTATTCTTTAGAGAAATCTTCTTATATAATTAGGCAGAAAATCTGACCTGCCATAGTTTTCAAAACCGCATAATTTCACTCTTCTCAATGATTAAACTGTTGTATTACACAACGTTTGTGTATTTAGCTTTATCAATGACATGTTCTTTAAAAATGTTTTAGAGATCCTACCAGTCTTTGAAAACATCCTCGTGCCTTGTTTCACTTCCAGTTTTATGTACATTTTCTGCCTTGCACCCGATTATTCCTACATCTGATGGATGGCCTTGGGAATCTAATACTGGTATTGATTGTTTTGGCTGATTGTCTCCACTTGTAGCTGCTTTCTTCATTATTGTGTAAATTTAGATCATGAGCTCATGTTTAGCTAAACAGCTGACCTTGTAAGAGGCTTAGGTGTGAACGCTCGTAAGTTTCAGCAGAAAGCCGGCAAAGATTTATTTGTGTCCCTCCAATGAGTGGGCCGCAAGGAACTCGTTTTCTACAAGTGTGGGTCCAATACTCCCTCTAGAGGCAGGGGACTCAGACAGGGCTACTTTGCAGCCCCCGATCTGGGGCAAGGGCAGTGGGCGGCCTGTGGCCCGGGCAGGAGCCTCTCCACGTGTGTCCCAGGGACCCATCTGCCTGCGAGCCTCGGTCACCTGGCAGGAAGCTACGATGCCCAGACCTATGGTTAGCTGTGCAGCGAGGTGTACTGCGCGGACAGGTCCCACACACTCTTCAAGTAAGAGGGCGGCCTGAGTGGAAAGGTGAGAGTTTGGGCAGCTGTGCAGACAAAGAAAGCGCCCTTTGGCCTGGGCCTAAATGCTTGTGACACTCCACTGGGCCTGCCGGGCTCTGAGGGCCCTGCCCTGGGCACCCTGCTCCCCTGCCCTTTGTTCAGTCACAGCAGAGATGGCCACACCCACTCCCTCAGTGAGGGCAGTGTTCCAACCTCCCTCAGCCCCGCCCCCTCTCCGCAGGTTACCATGGACTACAGAGGCTGCATTCTGAGGCCAGGGCGTTCCGAGAATGCCAAGGGCAGACATGATGACCTTAAATGATTTCCTCTTGTGTCAGTTTTGGTAAACTTTAGGAGCTAGGAAATGGTCCACTTGACAGAAATGTTGAAATTTACTGGCATTTCATATATTCTCTGCTCTAACATTGTCCTGACTCTTTCTGTATATTCTTTACTTATGTTTTTGTTTTCCTTAATCAAAGTGTGTCTTTTAAATCTTTTCAAAGAAGATTCTTTGGACTTACTAAATCACCTGAATTTTATACGTTTTCTGTTGTATTAAGTTCTGCTCATATCTTTATTTAACTTTTTTATATGTTCTCAGGGTTTATTGTTTTCATCTTCTGATGTCAATTAAAACACTTGGTTATTCATTTTAATAAATCTTTTTACTTATAAAGATTTGAACTTTTGAAGATTCCAGCTTACTTGTACGTTTCTAAGGGTCAGGTCCTCTCCATTGTTGCTGGCCTGAGGCTTAGTTCACCATATAGCAATGTATATATTGACCTATTTTCCCCTCGACTTTCTGTGATCCCCTACATCTCACCTTTCTTTGCAGACAAGCCATTTGAAATACCCTTAACTTATTTCACAGCCAAAAAGTCTTTGAAATAATGGGTATTTTTTAGAGAAATCTTCTTATATAATTAGGCAGAAAATCTGACCTGCCATAGTTTTCAAAACAGCATAATTTCACTCTTCTCAATGATTAATCTGTTGTATTACACAATCTTTGTGTATTTAACTTTATCAATGACATGTCCTTTAAAAATGTTTTAGAGATCCTAACAGTCTTTGAAAACATCCTTGTGCCTTGTTTCAGTTCCAGTTTTAGGTATATTTTCTGCCTTGCACCCGATTATTCCTACATCTGATGGATGGCCTTGGGAATCTAATTCTGGTATTGATTGTTTTGGCTGATTGTCTCCCCTTGTAGCCGCTTTCTTCATTATTGTGAAAAGTTAGATCATGAGCTCATGTTTAGCTAAACAGCTGACCTTGTAAGAGGCTTATGTGTGAACGCTCGTAAGTTTCAGCAGAAAGTCGGCCAAGATTTATTTGTGTCCCTCCAATGAGTGGCCCGCAAGGACCCCGTTTTCTACAAGTTTTGGTCCAATACTCCCTCTAGAGGCAGGGGACTCAGACAGGGCTGCTTTGCGGCCCCCGATCTGGGGCAGGGGCAGTGGGCGGCCTGTGGCCCGGGCAGGAGCCTCTCCGCGTGTGTCCCAGGGACCCATCTGCCTGCGAGCCTCGGTCACCTGGCAGGAAGCTACGATGCCCAGACCTATGGTTAGCTGTGCAGCGAGGTGTACTGCGCGGACAGGTTCCACACACACTTCAAGTAAGAGGGCGGCCTGAGTGGAAAGGTGAGAGTTTGGGCAGCTGTGCAGACAAAGAAAGCGCCCTTTGGCCTGGGCCTAAATGCTTGTGACACTCCACAGGGCCTGCCGGGCTCTGGGGGCCCTGCCCTGGGCCCCCTGCTCCCCTGCCCTTTGTTCAGTCACAGCAGAGATGGCCACACCCACTCCCTCAGTGAGGGCAGTGTCCCAACCTCCCTCAGCCCCGCCCCCTCTCCGCAGTTTACCATGGACTACAGAGGCTGCATTCTGAGGCCAGGGCGTTCCGAGAATGCCAAGGGCAGACATGATGACCTTAAATGATTTCCTCTTGTGTCAGTTTTGGTAAACTTTAGGAGCTAGGAAATGGTCCACTTGACAGAAATGTTGAAATTTACTGGCATTTCATATATTCTCTGCACTAACATTGTCCTGACTCTTTCTGTATATTCTTTACTTATGTTTTTGTTTTCCTTAATCAAAGTGTGTCTTTTAAATCTTTTCAAAGAAGATTCTTTGGACTTACTAAATCACCTGAATTTTATACGTTTTCTGTTGTATTAAGTTCTGCTCATATCTTTATTTAACTTTTTTCTATGTTCGCAGGGTTTATTGTTTTCATCTTCTGATGTCAATTAAAACACTTGGTTATTCATTTTAATAAATCTTTTTACTTATAAAGATTTGAACTTTTGAAGATTCCAGCTTACTTGTACGTTTCTAACGGTCAGGTCCTCTCCATTGCTGCTGTCCTGAGGCTTAGTTCACCATATAGCAATGTATATATTGACCTATTTAGCCCTCGACTTTCTGTGATCCCCTACATCTCACCTTTCTTTGCAGACAAGCCATTTGAAATACCCTTAACTTATTTCACAGCCAAATAGTCTTTGAAATAATGTGTATTCTTTAGAGAAATCTTCTTATATAATTAGGCAGAAAATCTGACCTGCCATAGTTTTCAAAACAGCATAATTTCACTCTTCTCAATGATTAATCTGTTGTATTAAACAACCTTTGTGTTTTTAGCTTTATCAATGACATGTCCTTTAAAAATGTTTTAGAGGGCCTCCCTGGTGGCGCAAGTGGTTGGGAGTCCGCCTGCCGATGCAGGGGATACGGGTTCGTGCCCCGGTCTGGGAGGATCCCATATGCCGCGGAGCGGCTGGGCCCGTGAGCCTTGGCCGCTGGGCCTGCACGTCCGGAGCCGGTGCTCCACGACGGGGGAGGCCACGGCAGTGAGAGGCCCGCATACCGCAAAAAGGAAAAAAAAAAAAATGTTTTAGAGATCCTACCAGTCTTTGAAAACATCCTTGTGCCTTGTTTCAGTTCCAGGTTTATGTATATTTTCTGCCTTGCACCCAATTATTCCTACATCTGATGGATGGCCTTGGGAATCTAATTCTGGTATTGATTGTTTTGGCTGATTGTCTCCCCTTGTAGCTGCTTTCTTCATTATTGTGTAAAGTTAGATCATGAGCTCATGTTTAGCAAAAGAGCTGACCTTGTAAGAGGCTTAGGTGTGAACGCTCGTAAGTTTCAGCAGAAAGTCGGCCAAGATTTATTTGTGTCCCTCCAATGAGTGGCCCGCAAGGACCCCATTTTCTACAAGTGTTGGTCCAATACTCCCTCTAAAGGCAGGGGACTGAGACAGGGCTGCTTTGCAGCCCCCGATCTGGGGCAGGGGCAGTGGGCGGCCTGTGGCCCGGGCAGGAGCCTCTCCACGTGTGTCCCAGGGACCCATCTGCCTGCGAGCCTCGGTCACCTGGCAGGAAGCTACGATGCCCAGACCTATGGTTAGCTGTGCAGCGAAGTGTACTGCGCGGACAGGTTCCACACACACTTCAAGTAAGAGGGCGGCCTGAGTGGAAAGGTGAGAGTTTGGGCAGCTGTGCAGACAAAGAAAGCGCCCTTTGGCCTGGGCCTAAATGCTTGTGACACTCCACAGGGCCTGCTGGGCTCTGGGGGCCCTGCCCTGGGCCCCCTGCTCCCCTGCCCTTTGTTCAGTCACAGCAGAGATGGCCACACCCACTCCCTCAGTGAGGGCAGTGTTCCAACCTCCCTCAGCCCCGCCCCATCTCCGCAGGTTACCATGGACTACAGAGGCTGCATTCTGAGGCCAGGGCGTTCCGAGAATGCCAAGGGCAGACATAATGACCTTCAATGATTTCCTCTTGTGTCAGTTTTGGTAAACTTTAGGAGCTAGGAAATGGTCCACTTGACAGAAATGTTCAAATTTACTGGCATTTCATATATTGTCTGCTCTAACATTGTCCTGACTCTTTCTGTATATTCTTTACTTATGTTTTGGTTTTCCTTAATCAAAGTGTGTCTTTTAAATCTTTTCAAAGAAGATTCTTTGGACTCACTAAATCACCTGAATTTTATACGTTTTCTGTTGTATTAAGTTCTGCTCATATATTTATTTATCTTTTTTCTATGTTCTCAGGGTTTATAGTTTTCATCTTCTGATGTCAATTAAAACACTTGGTTATTCATTTTAATAAATCTTTTTACTTATAAAGATTTGAACTTTTGAAGATTCCAGCTTACTTGTACGTGTCTAAGGGTCAGGTCCTCTCCATTGTTGCTGGCCTAAGGCTTAGTTCACCATACAGCAATGTATATATTGACCTATTTTCCCCTCGACTTTCTGTGATTCCCTACATCTCACCTTTCTTTGCAGACAAGCCATTTGAAATACCCTTAACTTATTTCACAGCCAATAAGTCTTTGAAATAATGTGTATTTTTTAGAGAAATCTTCTTATATAAATAGGCAGAAAATCTGACCTGCCATAGTTTTCAAAACAGCATAATTTCACTCTTCTCAATGATTAATCTGTTGTATTACACAACCTTGGAGTATTTAGCTTTATCAATGACATGTCCTTGAAAAATGTTTGAGAGATCCTACCAGTCTTTGAAAACATCCTTGTGCCTTGTTTCAGTTCCAGTTTTATGTATATTTTCGGCCTTGCACCTGATTATTCCTACATCTGATGGATGGCCTTGGGAATCTAATTCTGGTATTGATGCTTTTGGCTGATTGTCTCCCCTTGTAGCTGCTTTCTTCATTATTGTGTAAATTTAGATCATGAGCTCATGTTTAGCTAAACAGCTGACCTTGTAAGAGGCTTAGGTGTGAACGCTCGTAAGTTTCAGCAGAAAGTCGACAAAGAGTTATTTGTGTCCCTCCAATGAGTGGCCCGCAAGGACTCCGTTTTCTACAAGTGTTGGTCCAATACTCCCTCTAGAGGCAGGGGACTCAGACAGGGCTGCTTTGCGGCCCCCGATCTGGGGCAGGGGCAGTGGGCGGCTTGTGGCCCGGGCAGGAGCCTCTCCGCGTGTGTCCCAGGGACCCATCTGCCTGCGAACTTCGGTCACCTGGCAGGAAGCTACGATGCCCAGACCTATGCTTAGCTGTGCAGCGTGGTGTACTGCGCGGACACGTTCCACACACACTTCAAGTAAGAGGGCGGCCTGAGTGGAAAGGTAAGAGTTTGGGCAGCTGTGCAGACAAGAAGGCGCCCTTTGGCCTGGGCCTAAAAGCTTGTGACACTCCACTGGGCCTGCCGGGCTCTGAGGGCCCTGCCCTGGGCCCCCTGCTCCCCTGCCATTTGTTCAGTCACAGCAGAGATGGCCACACCCACTCCCTCAGTGAGGGCAGTGTTCCGACCTCCCTCAGCCCCGCCCCCTCTCCGAAGGTTACCATGGACTACAGAGGCTGCATTCTGAGGCCAGGGCGTTCTAAGAATGCCAAGGGCACACATGATTACCTTAAATGATTTCGTCTTGTGTCAGTGTTGGTAAACTTTAGGAGCTAGGAAATGGTCCACTTGACAGAAATGTTCAAATTTACTGGCATTTCATATATTGTCTGCTCTAACATTGTCCTGACTCTTTCTGTATATTCTTTACTTATGTTTTGGTTTTCCTTAATCAAAGTGTGTCTTTTAAATCTTTTCAAAGAAGATTCTTTGGACTCACTAAATCACCTGAATTTTATACGTTTTCTGTTGTATTAAGTTCTGCTCATATCTTTATTTATCTTTTTTCTATGTTCTCAGGGTTTATTGTTTTCATCTTCTGATGTCAATTAAAACACTTGGTTATTCATTTTAATAAATCTTTTTACTTATAAAGATTTGAACTTTTGAAGATTCCAGCTTACTTGTACGTGTCTAAGGGTCAGGTCCTCTCCATTGTTGCTGGCCTAAGGCTTAGTTCACCATACAGCAATGTATCTATTGACCTATTTTCCCCTCGACTTTCTGTGATTCCCTACATCTCACCTTTCTTTGCAGACAAGCCATTTGAAATACCCTTAACTTATTTCACAGCCAATAAGGCTTTGAAATAATGTGTATTTTTTAGAGAAATCTTCTTATATAATTAGGCAGAAAATCTGACCTGCCATAGTTTTCAAAACAGCGTAATTTCACTCTTCTCAATGATTAATCTGTTGTATTACACAACCTTGGAGTATTTAGCTTTATCAATGACATGTCGTTGAAAAATGTTTTAGAGATCCTACCAGTCTTTGAAAACATCCTTGTGCCTTGTTTCAGTTCCAGTTTTATGTATATTTTCTGCCTTGCACCCGATTATTCCTTCATCTGATGGATGGCCTTGGGAATCTAATTCTGGTATTGATGGTTTTGCCTGATTGTCTCCCCTTGTAGCTGCTTTCTTCATTATTGTGTAAATTTAGATCATGAGCTCATGTTTAGCTAAACAGCTGACCTTGTAAGAGGCTTAGGTGTGAACGCTCGTAAGTTTCAGCAGAAAGTCGGCAAAGAGTTATTTGTGTCCTTCCAATGAGTGGCCCGCAAGGACCCCGTTTTCTACAAGTGTTGGTCCAATACTCCCTCTAGAGGCAGGGGATTCAGACAGGGCTGCTTTGCAGCCCCCGATCTGGGGCAGGGGCAGTGGGCGGCCTGTGGCCCGGGCAGGAGCCCCTCCGCGTGTGTCCCAGGGACCCATCTGCCTGCGAACTTCGGTCACCTGGCAGGAAGCTACGATGCCCAGACCTATGCTTAGCTGTGCAGCGCGGTGTACTGCGCGGACTCGTTCCACACACACTTCAAGTAAGAGGGCGGCCTGAGTGGAAAGGTGAGAGTTTGGGCAGCTGTGCAGACAAAGAAGGCGCCCTTTGGCCTGGGCCTAAAAACTTGTGACACACCACTGGGCCTGCCGGGCTCTGAGGGCCCTGCCCTGGGCCCCCTGCTCCCCTGCCCTTTGTTCAGTCACAGCAGAGATGGCCACACCCACTCCCTCAGTGAGGGCAGTGTTCCAACCTCCCTCAGCCCCGCCCCCTCTCCGCAGGTTACCATGGACTACAGAGGCTGCATTCTGAGGCCAGGGCATTCCGAGAATGCCAAGGGCAGACATGATGACCTTAAATGATGTCCTCTTGTGTCAGTGTTGGTAAACTTTAGGAGCTAGGAAATGGTCCACTTTACAGAAATGTTCCAATTTACTGGCATTTCATATATTCTCTGCTCTTACATTGTCCTGACTCTTTCTGTATATTCTTTACTTATGTTTTTGTTTTCCTTAATCAAAGTCTGTCTTTTAAATCTTTTCAAAGAAGATTCTTTGGACTTACTAAATCACCTGAATTTTATACGTTTTCTGTTGTATTAAGTTCTGCGCATATCTTTATTTATCATTTTTGTATGTTCTCAGGGTTTATTGTTTTCATCTTCTGATGTCAATTAAAACACTTGGTTATTCATTTTAATAAATATTTTTACTTATAAAGATTTGAACTTTTGAAGATTCCAGCTTACTTGTACATGTCTAAGGGTCAGGTCCTCTCCATTTTTGCTGGCCTAAGGCTTAGTTCACCATACAGCAATGTATATATTGACCTATTTTCCCCTCGACTTTCTGTGATTCCCTACATCTCACCTTTCTTTGCAGAGAAGCCATTTGAAATACCCTTAACTTATTTCACAGCCAATAAGTCTTTGAAATAATGTGTATTTTTTAGAGAAATCTTCTTATATAATTAGGCAGAAAATCTGACCTGCCATAGTTTTCAAAACAGCATAATTTCACTGTTCTCAATGATTAATCTGTTGTATTACACAACCTTGGATTATTTAGCTTTATCAATGACATGTCCTTGAAAAATGTTTTAGAGATCCTACCAGTCTTTGAAAACATCCTTGTGCCTTGTTTCAGTTCCAGTTTTATGTATATTTTCTGCCTTGCACCCGATTATTCCTTCATCTGATGGATGGCCTTGGGAATCTAATTCAGGTATTGATGGTTTTGGCTGATTGTCTCCCCTTGTAGCTCCTTTCTTCATTATTGTGTATATTTAGATCATGAGCTCATGTTTAGCTAAACAGCTGACCTTGTAAGAGGCTTAGGTGTGAACGCTCGTAAGTTTCAGCAGAAAGTCGGCAAAGATTTATTTGTGTCCCTCCAATGAGTGGCCCGCAAGGACCCCGTTTTCTACAAGTGTTGGTCCAATACTCCCTCTAGAGGCAGGGGACTCAGACAGGGCTGCTTTGCGGCCCCCGATCTGGGGCAGGGGCAGTGGGCGGCCTGTGACCCGGGCAGGAGCCCCTCCGCGTGTGTCCCAGGGACCCATCTGCCTGCGAACTTCGGTCACCTGGCAGGAAGCTACGATGCCCAGACCTATGCTTAGCTGTGCAGCGCGGTATACTGCGCGGACAAGTTCCACACACACTTCAAGTAAGAGGGCGGCCTGAGTGGAAAGGTGAGAGTTTGGGCAGCTGTGCAGACAAAGATGGCACACTTTGGCCTGGGCCTAAAATCTTGTGACACTCCACTGGGCCTGCCGAGCTCTGAGGGTACTGCCCTGGGCCCCCTGCTCCCCTGCCCTTTGTTCAGTCACAGCAGAGATGGCCACACCCACTCCCTCAGTGAGGGCAGTGTTCCAACCTCCCTCAGCCCCGCCCCCTCTCCGCAGGTTACCATGGACTACAGAGGCTGCATCCTGAGGCCAGGGCGTTCCGAGAATGCCAAGGGCAGACATGATGACCTTAAATGATTTCCTCTTGTGTCAGTGTTGGTAAACTTTAGGAGCTAGGAAATGGTCCACTTGACAGAAATGTTCAAATTTACTGGCATTTCATATATTCTCTGCTCTTACATTGTCCTGACTCTTTCTGTATATTCTTTACTTATGTTTTGGTTTTCCTTAATCAAAGTGTGTCTTTTAATTCTTTTCAAAGAAGATTCTTTGGACTTACTAAATCACCTGAATTTTATACGTTTTCTGTTGTATTAAGTTCTGCTCATAACTTTATTTATCTTTTTCTATGTTCTCAGGGTATATTGTTTTCATCTTCTGATGTCAATTAAAACACTTGGTTATTCATTTTAATAAATCTTTTTACTTGTAAAGATTTGAACTTTTGAAGATTCCAGCTTACTTGTACGTGTCTAAGGGTCAGGTCCTCTCCATTGTTGCTGGCCTAAGGCTTAGTTCACCATACAGCAATGTATATATTGACCTATTTTCCCCTCGACTTTCTGTGATTCCCTACATCTCACCTTTCTTTGCAGACAAGCCATTTGAAATACCCTTAACTTATTTCACAGCCAATAAGTCTTTGAAATAATGTGTATTGTTTAGAGAAATCTTCTTATATAATTAGGCAGAAAATCTGACCTGCCATAGTTTTCAAAACAGCATAATTTCACTCTTCTCAATGATTAATCTGTTGTATTACACAACCTTGGAGTATTTAGCTTTATCAATGACATGTCCTTGAAAAATGTTTTAGAGATCCTACCAGTCTTTGAAAACATCCTTGTGCCTTGTTTCAGTTCCAGTTTTATGTATATTTTCTGCCTTGCACCCGATTATTCCTACATCTGATGGATGGCCTTGGGAATCTAATTCTGGTATTGATGCTTTTGGCTGATTGTCTCCCCTTGAAGCTGCTTTCTTCATTATTGTGTAAATTTAGATCATGAGCTCATGTTTAGCTAAACAGCTGACCTTGTAAGAGGCTTAGGTATGAACGCTCGTAAGTTTCAGCAGAAAGTCGACAAAGATTTATTTGTGTCCCTCCAATGAGTGGCCCGCAAGGACCCCGTTTTCTACAAGTGTTGGTCCAATACTCCCTCTAGAGGCAGGGGACTCAGACAGGGCTGCTTTGCGGCCCCCGATCTGGGGCAGGGGCAGTGGGCGGCCTGTGACCCGGGCAGGAGCCTCTCCGCGTGTGTCCCAGGGACCCATCTGCCTGCGAACTTCGGTCACCTGGCAGGAAGCTACGATGCCCAGACCTATGCTTAGCTGTGCAGCGCGGTATACTGCGCAGACACGTTCCACACACACTTCAAGTAAGAGGGCGGCCTGAGTGGAAAGGTGAGAGTTTGGGCAGCTATGCAGACAAAGAAGGCGCCCATTGGCCTGGGCCTAAAAGCTTGTGACACTCCACGGGGCCTGCCGGGCTCTGAGGGCCCTGCCCAGGGCACTCTGCTCCCCTGCCCTTTGTTCAGTCACAGCAGAGATGGCCACACCCACTCCCTCAGTGAGGGCAGTGTTCCAACCTCCCTCAGCCCCGCCCCCTCTCCGCAGGTTTCCATGGACTACAGAGGCTGCATTCTGAGGCCAGGGTGTTCCGAGAATGCCAAGGGCAGACATGATGACCTTAAATGATTTCCTCTTGCGTCAGTGTTGGTAAACTTTAGGAGCTAGGAAATGGTCCACTTGACAGAAATGTTCAAATTTACTGGCATTTCATATATTCTCTGCTCTAACATTGTCCTGACTGTTTCTGTATATTCTTTACTTATGTTTTGGTTTTCCTTAATCAAAGTGTGTCTTTTAAATCTTTTCAAAGAAGATTCTTTGGACTTACTAAATCACCTGAATTTTATACGTTTTCTGTTGTATTAATTTCTGCTCATATCTTTATTTATCTTTTCTCTATGTTCTCAGGGTTTATTGTTTTCATCTTCTGATGTCAATTAAAACTCTTGGTTATTCATTTTAATAAATCTTTTTACTTGTAAAGATTTGAACTTTTGAAGATTCCAGCTTACTTGTACGTGTCTAAGGGTCAGGTCCTCTCCATTGTTGCTGGCCTAAGGCTTAGTTCACCATACAGCAATGTATATATTGACCTATTTTCCCCTCGACTTTCTGTGATTCCCTACATCTCACCTTTCTTTGCAGACAAGCCATTTGAAATACCCTTAACTTATTTCACAGCCAATAAGTCTTTGAAATAATGTGTATTTTTTAGAGAAATCTTCTTATATAATTAGGCAGAAAATCTGACCTGCCATAGTTTTCAAAACAGCATAATTTCACTCTTCTCAATGATTAATCTGTTGTATTACACAACCTTGGAGTATTTAGCTTTATCAATGACATGTCCTTGAAAAATGTTTTAGAGATCCTACCAGTCTTTGAAAACATCCTTGTGCCTTGTTTCAGTTCCAGTTTTATGTATATTTTCTGCCTTGCACCCGATTATTCCTTCATCTGATGGATGGCCTTGGGAATCTAATTCTGGTATTGATGGTTTTGGCTGATTGTCTCCCCTTGTAGCTGCTTTCTTCATTATTGTGTAAATTTAGATCATGAGCTCATGTTTAGCTAAACAGCTGACCTTGTAAGAGGCTTAGGTGTGAACGCTCGTAAGTTTCAGCAGAAAGTCGACAAAGAGTTATTTGTGTCCCTCCAATGAGTGGCCCGCAAGGACCCCGTTTTCTACAAGTGTTGGTCCAATACTCCCTCTAGAGGCAGGGGACTCAGACAGGGCTGCTTTGCGGCCCCCGATCTGGGGCAGGGGCAGTGGGCGGCCTGTGACCCGGGCAGGAGCCTCTCCACGTGTGTCCCAGGGACCCATCTGCCTGCGAACTTCGGTCACCTGGCAGGAAGCTACGATGCCCAGACCTATGCTTAGCTGTGCAGCGCGGTATACTGCGCGGACAAGTTCCACACACACTTCAAGTAAGAGGGCGGCCTGAGTGGAAAGGTGAGAGTTTGGGCAGCTGTGCAGACAAAGATGGCACACTTTGGCCTGGGCCTAAAAACTTGTGACACACCACTGGGCCTGCCGGGCTCTGAGGGCCCTGCCCTGGGCCCCCTGCTCCCCTGCCCTTTGTTCAGTCACAGCAGAGATGGCCACACCCACTCCCTCAGTGAGGGCAGTGTTCCAAGCTCCCTCAGCCCCGCCCCCTCTCCGCAGGTTACCATGGACTACAGAGGCTGCATTCTGAGGCCAGGGCGTTCCGAGAATGCCAAGGGCAGACATGATGACCTTAAATGATTTCCTCTTTTGTCAGTGTTGGTAAACTTTAGGAGCTAGGAAATGGTCCACTTTACAGAAATGTTCCAATTTACTGGCATTTCATATATTCTCTGCTGTAACATTGTCCTGACTCTTTCTGTATATTCTTTACTTATGTTTTGGTTTTCCTTAATCATAGTGTGTCTTTTAATTCTTTTCAAAGAAGATTCTTTGGACTTACTAAATCTCCTCAATTTTATACGTTTTCTGTTGTATTAAGTTCTGCTCATATCTTTATTTATCTTTTCTCTATGTTCTCAGGGTTTATTGATTTCATCTTCTGATGTCAATTAAAACACTTGGTTATTCATTTTAATAAATCTTTTTACTTGTAAAGATTTGAACTTTTGAAGATTCCAGCTTACTTGTACGTGTCTAAGGGTCAGGTCCTCTCCATTGTTGCTGGCCTAAGGCTTAGTTCACCATACAGCAATGTATATATTGACCTATTTTCCCCTCGACTTTCTGTGATTCCCTACATCTCACCTTTCTTTGCAGACAAGCCATTTGAAATACCCTTAACTTATTTCACAGCCAATAAGTCTTTGAAATAATGTGTATTTTTTAGAGAAATCTTCTTCTATAATTAGGCAGAAAATCTGACCTGCCATAGTTTTCAAAACAACATAATTTCACTCTTCTCAATGATTAATCTGTTGTATTACACAACCTTGGAGTATTTAGCTTTATCAATGACATGTCCTTGAAAAATGTTTTAGAGATCCTACCAGTCTTTGAAAACATCCTTGTGCCTTGTTTCAGTTCCAGTTTTATGTATATTTTCTGCCTTGCACCCGATTATTCCTACATCTGATGGATGGCCTTGGGAATCTAATTCTGGTATTGATGGTTCTGGCTGATTGTCACCCCTTGTAGCTGCTTTCTTCAATATTGTGTAAATTTAGATCATGAGCTCATGTTTAGCTAAACAGCTGACCTTGTAAGAGGCTTAGGTGTGAACGCTCGTAAGTTTCAACAGAATGTCAGCAAAGAGTTATTTGTGTCCCTCCAATGAGTGGCCCGCAAGGACCCCGTTTTCTACAAGTGTTGGTCCAATACTACCTCTAGAGGCAGGGGACTCAGACAGGGCTGCTTTGCGGCCCCCGATCTGGGGCAGGTGCAGTGGGCAGCCTGTGGCCCGGGCAGGAGCCTCTCCGCGTGTGTCCCAGAGACCCATCTGCCTGCGAACTTCGGTCACCTGGCAGGAAGCTACGATGCCCAGACCTATGCTTATCTGTGCAGCGCGGTGTACTGCGCGGACACGTTCCACACACACTTTAAGTAAGAGGGCGGCCTGAGTGGAAAGGTGAGCGTTTGGGCAGCTGTGCAGACAAAGAAGGCGCCCTTTGGCCTGTGCCTAAAAGCTTGTGACACTACCCTGGGCCTGCCGGGCTCTGAGGGCCCTGCCCTGGGCCCCCTGCTCCCCTGCCCTTTGTTCAGTCACAGCAGAGATGGCCACACCCACTCCCTCAGTGAGGGCAGTGTTCCAACCTCCCTCAGCCCCGCCCCCTCTCCGCAGGTTACCATGGACTACAGAGGCTGCATTCTGAGGCCAGGGCATTCCGAGAATGCCAAGGGCAGACATGATGACCTTAAATGATGTCCTCTTGTGTCAGTGTTGGTAAACTTTAGGAGCTAGGAAATGGTCCACTTTACAGAAATGTTCCAATTTACTGGCATTTCATATATTCTCTGCTCTTACATTGTCCTGACTCTTTCTGTATATTCTTTACTTATGTTTTTGTTTTCCTTAATCAAAGTCTGTCTTTTAAATCTTTTCAAAGAAGATTCTTTGGACTTACTAAATCACCTGAATTTTATACGTTTTCTGTTGTATTAAGTTCTGCGCATATCTTTATTTATCATTTTTGTATGTTCTCAGGGTTTATTGTTTTCATCTTCTGATGTCAATTAAAACACTTGGTTATTCATTTTAATAAATATTTTTACTTATAAAGATTTGAACTTTTGAAGATTCCAGCTTACTTGTACATGTCTAAGGGTCAGGTCCTCTCCATTTTTGCTGGCCTAAGGCTTAGTTCACCATACAGCAATGTATATATTGACCTATTTTCCCCTCGACTTTCTGTGATTCCCTACATCTCACCTTTCTTTGCAGACAAGCCATTTGAAATACCCTTAACTTATTTCACAGCCAATAAGTCTTTGAAATAATGTGTATTTTTTAGAGAAATCTTCTTATATAATTAGGCAGAAAATCTGACCTGCCATAGTTTTCAAAACAGCATAATTTCACTGTTCTCAATGATTAATCTGTTGTATTACACAACCTTGGATTATTTAGCTTTATCAATGACATGTCCTTGAAAAATGTTTTAGAGATCCTACCAGTCTTTGAAAACATCCTTGTGCCTTGTTTCAGTTCCAGTTTTATGTATATTTTCTGCCTTGCACCCGATTATTCCTTCATCTGATGGATGGCCTTGGGAATCTAATTCAGGTATTGATGGTTTTGGCTGATTGTCTCCCCTTGTAGCTCCTTTCTTCATTATTGTGTATATTTAGATCATGAGCTCATGTTTAGCTAAACAGCTGACCTTGTAAGAGGCTTAGGTGTGAACGCTCGTAAGTTTCAGCAGAAAGTCGGCAAAGATTTATTTGTGTCCCTCCAATGAGTGGCCCGCAAGGACCCCGTTTTCTACAAGTGTTGGTCCAATACTCCCTCTAGAGGCAGGGGACTCAGACAGGGCTGCTTTGCGGCCCCCGATCTGGGGCAGGGGCAGTGGGCGGCCTGTGACCCGGGCAGGAGCCCCTCCGCGTGTGTCCCAGGGACCCATCTGCCTGCGAACTTCGGTCACCTGGCAGGAAGCTACGATGCCCAGACCTATGCTTAGCTGTGCAGCGCGGTATACTGCGCGGACAAGTTCCACACACACTTCAAGTAAGAGGGCGGCCTGAGTGGAAAGGTGAGAGTTTGGGCAGCTGTGCAGACAAAGATGGCACACTTTGGCCTGGGCCTAAAATCTTGTGACACTCCACTGGGCCTGCCGGGCTCTGAGGGTACTGCCCTGGGCCCCCTGCTCCCCTGCCCTTTGTTCAGTCACAGCAGAGATGGCCACACCCACTCCCTCAGTGAGGGCAGTGTTCCAACCTCCCTCAGCCCCGCCCCCTCTCCGCAGGTTACCATGGACTACAGAGGCTGCATCCTGAGGCCAGGGCGTTCCGAGAATGCCAAGGGCAGACATGATGACCTTAAATGATTTCCTCTTGTGTCAGTGTTGGTAAACTTTAGGAGCTAGGAAATGGTCCACTTGACAGAAATGTTCAAATTTACTGGCATTTCATATATTCTCTGCTCTTACATTGTCCTGACTCTTTCTGTATATTCTTTACTTATGTTTTGGTTTTCCTTAATCAAAGTGTGTCTTTTAATTCTTTTCAAAGAAGATTCTTTGGACTTACTAAATCACCTGAATTTTATACGTTTTCTGTTGTATTAAGTTCTGCTCATAACTTTATTTATCTTTTTCTATGTTCTCAGGGTATATTGTTTTCATCTTCTGATGTCAATTAAAACACTTGGTTATTCATTTTAATAAATCTTTTTACTTGTAAAGATTTGAACTTTTGAAGATTCCAGCTTACTTGTACGTGTCTAAGGGTCAGGTCCTCTCCATTGTTGCTGGCCTAAGGCTTAGTTCACCATACAGCAATGTATATATTGACCTATTTTCCCCTCGACTTTCTGTGATTCCCTACATCTCACCTTTCTTTGCAGACAAGCCATTTGAAATACCCTTAACTTATTTCACAGCCAATAAGTCTTTGAAATAATGTGTATTGTTTAGAGAAATCTTCTTATATAATTAGGCAGAAAATCTGACCTGCCATAGTTTTCAAAACAGCATAATTTCACTCTTCTCAATGATTAATCTGTTGTATTACACAACCTTGGAGTATTTAGCTTTATCAATGACATGTCCTTGAAAAATGTTTTAGAGATCCTACCAGTCTTTGAAAACATCCTTGTGCCTTGTTTCAGTTCCAGTTTTATGTATATTTTCTGCCTTGCACCCGATTATTCCTACATCTGATGGATGGCCTTGGGAATCTAATTCTGGTATTGATGCTTTTGGCTGATTGTCTCCCCTTGAAGCTGCTTTCTTCATTATTGTGTAAATTTAGATCATGAGCTCATGTTTAGCTAAACAGCTGACCTTGTAAGAGGCTTAGGTATGAACGCTCGTAAGTTTCAGCAGAAAGTCGACAAAGATTTATTTGTGTCCCTCCAATGAGTGGCCCGCAAGGACCCCGTTTTCTACAAGTGTTGGTCCAATACTCCCTCTAGAGGCAGGGGACTCAGACAGGGCTGCTTTGCGGCCCCCGATCTGGGGCAGGGGCAGTGGGCGGCCTGTGACCCGGGCAGGAGCCTCTCCGCGTGTGTCCCAGGGACCCATCTGCCTGCGAACTTCGGTCACCTGGCAGGAAGCTACGATGCCCAGACCTATGCTTAGCTGTGCAGCGCGGTATACTGCGCAGACACGTTCCACACACACTTCAAGTAAGAGGGCGGCCTGAGTGGAAAGGTGAGAGTTTGGGCAGCTATGCAGACAAAGAAGGCGCCCATTGGCCTGGGCCTAAAAGCTTGTGACACTCCACGGGGCCTGCCGGGCTCTGAGGGCCCTGCCCAGGGCACTCTGCTCCCCTGCCCTTTGTTCAGTCACAGCAGAGATGGCCACACCCACTCCCTCAGTGAGGGCAGTGTTCCAACCTCCCTCAGCCCCGCCCCCTCTCCGCAGGTTTCCATGGACTACAGAGGCTGCATTCTGAGGCCAGGGTGTTCCGAGAATGCCAAGGGCAGACATGATGACCTTAAATGATTTCCTCTTGCGTCAGTGTTGGTAAACTTTAGGAGCTAGGAAATGGTCCACTTGACAGAAATGTTCAAATTTACTGGCATTTCATATATTCTCTGCTCTAACATTGTCCTGACTGTTTCTGTATATTCTTTACTTATGTTTTGGTTTTCCTTAATCAAAGTGTGTCTTTTAAATCTTTTCAAAGAAGATTCTTTGGACTTACTAAATCACCTGAATTTTATACGTTTTCTGTTGTATTAATTTCTGCTCATATCTTTATTTATCTTTTCTCTATGTTCTCAGGGTTTATTGTTTTCATCTTCTGATGTCAATTAAAACTCTTGGTTATTCATTTTAATAAATCTTTTTACTTGTAAAGATTTGAACTTTTGAAGATTCCAGCTTACTTGTACGTGTCTAAGGGTCAGGTCCTCTCCATTGTTGCTGGCCTAAGGCTTAGTTCACCATACAGCAATGTATATATTGACCTATTTTCCCCTCGACTTTCTGTGATTCCCTACATCTCACCTTTCTTTGCAGACAAGCCATTTGAAATACCCTTAACTTATTTCACAGCCAATAAGTCTTTGAAATAATGTGTATTTTTTAGAGAAATCTTCTTATATAATTAGGCAGAAAATCTGACCTGCCATAGTTTTCAAAACAGCATAATTTCACTCTTCTCAATGATTAATCTGTTGTATTACACAACCTTGGAGTATTTAGCTTTATCAATGACATGTCCTTGAAAAATGTTTTAGAGATCCTACCAGTCTTTGAAAACATCCTTGTGCCTTGTTTCAGTTCCAGTTTTATGTATATTTTCTGCCTTGCACCCGATTATTCCTTCATCTGATGGATGGCCTTGGGAATCTAATTCTGGTATTGATGGTTTTGGCTGATTGTCTCCCCTTGTAGCTGCTTTCTTCATTATTGTGTAAATTTAGATCATGAGCTCATGTTTAGCTAAACAGCTGACCTTGTAAGAGGCTTAGGTGTGAACGCTCGTAAGTTTCAGCAGAAAGTCGACAAAGAGTTATTTGTGTCCCTCCAATGAGTGGCCCGCAAGGACCCCGTTTTCTACAAGTGTTGGTCCAATACTCCCTCTAGAGGCAGGGGACTCAGACAGGGCTGCTTTGCGGCCCCCGATCTGGGGCAGGGGCAGTGGGCGGCCTGTGACCCGGGCAGGAGCCTCTCCACGTGTGTCCCAGGGACCCATCTGCCTGCGAACTTCGGTCACCTGGCAGGAAGCTACGATGCCCAGACCTATGCTTAGCTGTGCAGCGCGGTATACTGCGCGGACAAGTTCCACACACACTTCAAGTAAGAGGGCGGCCTGAGTGGAAAGGTGAGAGTTTGGGCAGCTGTGCAGACAAAGATGGCACACTTTGGCCTGGGCCTAAAATCTTGTGACACTCCACTGGGCCTGCCGGGCTCTGAGGGTACTGCCCTGGGCCCCCTGCTCCCCTGCCCTTTGTTCAGTCACAGCAGAGATGGCCACACCCACTCCCTCAGTGAGGGCAGTGTTCCAACCTCCCTCAGCCCCGCCCCCTCTCCGCAGGTTACCATGGACTACAGAGGCTGCATCCTGAGGCCAGGGCGTTCCGAGAATGCCAAGGGCAGACATGATGACCTTAAATGATTTCCTCTTGTGTCAGTGTTGGTAAACTTTAGGAGCTAGGAAATGGTCCACTTGACAGAAATGTTCAAATTTACTGGCATTTCATATATTCTCTGCTCTTACATTGTCCTGACTCTTTCTGTATATTCTTTACTTATGTTTTGGTTTTCCTTAATCAAAGTGTGTCTTTTAATTCTTTTCAAAGAAGATTCTTTGGACTTACTAAATCACCTGAATTTTATACGTTTTCTGTTGTATTAAGTTCTGCTCATAACTTTATTTATCTTTTCTCTATGTTCTCAGGGTATATTGTTTTCATCTTCTGATGTCAATTAAAACACTTGGTTATTCATTTTAATAAATCTTTTTACTTGTAAAGATTTGAACTTTTGAAGATTCCAGCTTACTTGTACGTGTCTAAGGGTCAGGTCCTCTCCATTGTTGCTGGCCTAAGGCTTAGTTCACCATACAGCAATGTATATATTGACCTATTTTCCCCTCGACTTTCTGTGATTCCCTACATCTCACCTTTCTTTGCAGACAAGCCATTTGAAATACCCTTAACTTATTTCACAGCCAATAAGTCTTTGAAATAATGTGTATTGTTTAGAGAAATCTTCTTATATAATTAGGCAGAAAATCTGACCTGCCATAGTTTTCAAAACAGCATAATTTCACTCTTCTCAATGATTAATCTGTTGTATTACACAACCTTGGAGTATTTAGCTTTATCAATGACATGTCCTTGAAAAATGTTTTAGAGATCCTACCAGTCTTTGAAAACATCCTTGTGCCTTGTTTCAGTTCCAGTTTTATGTATATTTTCTGCCTTGCACCCGATTATTCCTACATCTGGTGGATGGCCTTGGGAATCTAATTCTGGTATTGATGCTTTTGGCTGATTGTCTCCCCTTGAAGCTGCTTTCTTCATTATTGTGTAAATTTAGATCATGAGCTCATGTTTAGCTAAACAGCTGACCTTGTAAGAGGCTTAGGTATGAACGCTCGTAAGTTTCAGCAGAAAGTCGACAAAGATTTATTTGTGTCCCTCCAATGAGTGGCCCGCAAGGACCCCGTTTTCTACAAGTGTTGGTCCAATACTCCCTCTAGAGGCAGGGGACTCAGACAGGGCTGCTTTGCGGCCCCCGATCTGGGGCATGGGCAGTGGGCGGCCTGTGACCCGGGCAGGAGCCTCTCCGCGTGTGTCCCAGGGACCCATCTGCCTGCGAACTTCGGTCACCTGGCAGGAAGCTACGAGGCCCAGACCTATGCTTAGCTGTGCAGCGCGGTATACTGCGCAGACACGTTCCACACACACTTCAAGTAAGAGGGCGGCCTGAGTGGAAAGGTGAGAGTTTGGGCAGCTATGCAGACAAAGAAGGCGCCCATTGGCCTGGGCCTAAAAGCTTGTGACACTCCACGGGGCCTGCCGGGCTCTGAGGGCCCTGCCCTGGGCACTCTGCTCCCCTGCCCTTTGTTCAGTCACAGCAGAGATGGCCACACCCACTCCCTCAGTGAGGGCAGTGTTCCAACCTCCCTCAGCCCCGCCCCCTCTCCGCAGGTTTCCATGGACTACAGAGGCTGCATTCTGAGGCCAGGGTGTTCCGAGAATGCCAAGGGCAGACATGATGACCTTAAATGATTTCCTCTTGCGTCAGTGTTGGTAAACTTTAGGAGCTAGGAAATGGTCCACTTGACAGAAATGTTCAAATTTACTGGCATTTCATATATTCTCTGCTCTAACATTGTCCTGACTGTTTCTGTATATTCTTTACTTATGTTTTGGTTTTCCTTAATCAAAGTGTGTCTTTTAAATCTTTTCAAAGAAGATTCTTTGGACTTACTAAATCACCTGAATTTTATACGTTTTCTGTTGTATTAATTTCTGCTCATATCTTTATTTATCTTTTCTCTATGTTCTCAGGGTTTATTGTTTTCATCTTCTGATGTCAATTAAAACTCTTGGTTATTCATTTTAATAAATCTTTTTACTTGTAAAGATTTGAACTTTTGAAGATTCCAGCTTACTTGTACGTGTCTAAGGGTCAGGTCCTCTCCATTGTTGCTGGCCTAAGGCTTAGTTCACCATACAGCAATGTATATATTGACCTATTTTCCCCTCGACTTTCTGTGATTCCCTACATCTCACCTTTCTTTGCAGACAAGCCATTTGAAATACCCTTAACTTATTTCACAGCCAATAAGTCTTTGAAATAATGTGTATTTTTTAGAGAAATCTTCTTATATAATTAGGCAGAAAATCTGACCTGCCATAGTTTTCAAAACAGCATAATTTCACTCTTCTCAATGATTAATCTGTTGTATTACACAACCTTGGAGTATTTAGCTTTATCAATGACATGTCCTTGAAAAATGTTTTAGAGATCCTACCAGTCTTTGAAAACATCCTTGTGCCTTGTTTCAGTTCCAGTTTTATGTATATTTTCTGCCTTGCACCCGATTATTCCTACATCTGATGGATGGCCTTGGGAATCTAATTCTGGTATTGATGGTTTTGGCTGATTGTCTCCCCTTGTAGCTGCTTTCTTCATTATTGTGTAAATTTAGATCATGAGCTCATGTTCAGCTAAACAGCTGACCTTGTAAGAGGCTTAGGTGTGAACGCTCGTAAGTTTCAGCAGAAAGTCGGCAAAGAGTTATTTGTGTACCTCCAATGAGTGGCCCGCAAGGACCCCGTTTTCTACAAGTGTTGGTCCAATACTCCCTCTAGAGGCAGGGGACTCAGACAGGGCTGCTTTGCTGCCCCTGATCTGGGGCAGGGGCAGTGGGAGGCTGTGACCCTGGCAGGAGCCTCTCCGCGTGTGTCCCAGGGACCCATCTGCCTGCAAACTTCGGTCACCTGGCAGGAAGCTACGATGCCCAGAGCTATGCTTAGCTGTGCAGCGCGGTATACTGCACGGACACGTTCCACACACACTTCAAGTAAGAGGGCGGCCTGAGTGGAAAGGTGAGAGTTTGGGCAGCTGTGCAGACAAAGAAGGCGCCCTTTGGCCTGGGCCTAAAAGCTTGTGATACTCCACTGGGCCTGCCGGGCTCTGAGGGCCCTGCCCTGGGCCCCCTGCTCCCCTGCCCTTTGTTCAGTCACTGCAGAGATGGCCACACCCACTCCCTCAGTGAGGGCAGTGTTCCAACCTCCCTCAGCCACGCCCCCTCTCCGCAGGTTACCATGGACTACAGAGGCTGCATTCTGAGGCCAGGGCGTTCCGAGAATGCCAAGGGCAGACATGATGACCTTAAATGATTTCCTCTTGTGTCAGTGTTGGTAAACTTTAGGAGCTAGGAAATGGTCCACTTGACAGAAATGTTCAAATTTACTGGCATTTCATATATTCTCTGCTCTAACATTGTCCTGACTCTTTCTGTATATTCTTTACTTATGTTTTGGTTTTCCTTAATCAAAGTGTGTCTTTTAATTCTTTTCAAAGAAGATTCTTTGGACTTACTAAATCACCTGAATTTTATACGTTTTCTGTTGTATTAAGTTCTGCTCATATCTTTATTTATCTTTTCTCTATGTTCTCAGGGTTTATTGTTTTCATCTTCTGATGTCAATTAAAACACTTGGTTATTCATTTTAATAAATCTTTTTACTTGTAAAGATTTAAACTTTTGAAGATTCCAGCTTACTTGTACGTGTCTAAGGGTCAGGTCCTCTCCATTGTTGCTGGCCTAAGGCTTAGTTCACCATACAGCTATGTATATATTGACCTATTTTCCCCTCGACTTTCTGTGATTCCCTACATCTCACCTTTCTTTGCAGACAAGCCATTTGAAATACCCTTAACTTATTTCACAGCCAATAAGTCTTTGAAATAATGTGTATTTTTTAGAGAAATCTTCTTATATAATTAGGCAGAAAATCTGACCTGCCATAGTTTTCAAAACAGCATAATTTCACTCTTCTCAATGATTAATCTGTTGTATTACACAACCTTGGAGTATTTGGCTTTATCAATGACATGTCCTTGAAAAATGTTTTAGAGATCCTACCAGTCTTTGAAAACATCCTTGTGCCTTGTTTCAGTTCCAGTTTTATGTATATTTTCTGCCTTGCACCCGATTATTCCTACATCTGATGGATGGCCTTGGGAATCTAATTCTGGTATTGATGGTTTTGGCTGATTGTCTCCCCTTGTAGCTGCTTTCTTCATTATTGTGTAAATTTAGATCATGAGCTCATGTTTAGCTAAACAGCTGACCTTGTAAGAGGCTTAGGTGTGAACGCTCGTAAGTTTCAGCAGAAAGTCGGCAAAGATTTATTTGTGTCCCTCCAATGAGTGGCCCGCAAGGACCCCATTTTCTACAAGTGTTGGTCCAATACTCCCTCTAGAGGCAGGGGACTCAGACAGGGCTGCTTTGCGGCCCCCGATCTGGGGCAGGGGCAGTGGGCGGCCTGTGACCCTGGCAGGAGCCTCTCCGCGTGTGTCCCAGGGACCCATCTGCCTGCGAACTTCGGTCACCTGGCAGGAAGCTACGATGCCCAGACCTATGCTTAGCTGTGCAGTGCAGTATACTGCGCGGACAGGTTCCACACACACTTCAAGTAAGAGGGCGGCCTGAGTGGAAAGGTGAGAGATTGGGCAGCTGTGCAGACAAAGAAGGCGCCCTTTGGCCTGGGCCTAAAAGCTTGTGACACTCCACTGGGCCTGCCGGGCTCTGAGGGCCCTGCCCTGGGCCCCCTGCTCCCCTGCCCTTTGTTCAGTCACAGCAGAGATGGCCACACCCACTCCCTCAGTGAGGGCAGTGTTCCAACCTCCCTCAGCCCCGCCCCCTCTCCGCAGGTTTCCATGGACTACAGAGGCTGCATTCTGAGGCCCGGGCGTTCCAAAAATGCGAAGGGCAGACATGATGACCTTAAATGATTACCTCTTGTGTCAGTGTTGGTAAACTTTAGGAGCTAGGAAATGGTCCACTTGACAGAAATGTTCAAATTTACTGGCATTTCATATATTGTCTGCTCTAACATTGTCCTGACTCTTTCTGTATATTCTTTACTTATGTTTTGGTTTTCCTTAATCAAAGTGTGTCTTTTAAATCTTTTCAAAGAAGATTCTTTGGACTTACTAAATCACCTGAATTTTATACGTTTTCTGTTGTATTAAGTTCTGCTCATATCTTTATTTAATTTTTTTCTATGTTCTCAGGGTTTATTGTTTTCATCTTCTGATGTCAATTAAAACACTTGGTTATTCATTTTAATAAATCTTTTTACTTATAAAGATTTGAACTTTTGAAGATTCCAGCTTACTTGTACGTGTCTAAGGGTCAGGTCCTCTCCATTGTTGCTGGCCTAAGGCTTAGTTCACCATACAGCAATGTATATATTGACCTATTTTCCCCTCGACTTTCTGTGATTCCCTACATCTCACCTTTCTTTGCAGACAAGCCATTTGAAATACCCTTAACATATTTCACAGCCAATAAGACTTTGAAATAATGTGTATTTTTTAGAGAAATCTTCTTATATAATTAGGCAGAAAATCTGACCTGCCATAGTTTTCAAAACAGCATAATTTCACTCTTCTCAATGATTAATCTGTTGTATTACACAACCTTGGAGTATTTAGCTTTATCAATGACATGTCCTTGAAAAATGTTTTAGAGATCCTACCAGTCTTTGAAAACATCCTTGTGCCTTGTTTCAGTTCCAGTTTTATGTATATTTTCTGCCTTGCACCCCATTATTCCTACATCTGATGGATGGCCTTGGGAATCTAATTCTGGTATTGATGGTTTTGGCTGATTGTCTCCACTTGTAGCTGCTTTCTTCAATATTGTGTAAATTTAGATCATGAGCTCATGTTTAGCTAAACAGCTGACCTTGTAAGAGGCTTAGGTGTGAACGCTCGTAAGTTTCAGCAGAAAGTCGGCAAAGATTTATTTGTGTCCCTCCAATGAGTGGCCCGCAAGGACCCCGTTTTCTACAAGTGTTGGTCCAATACTCCCTCTAGAGGCAGGGGACTCAGACGGGGCTGCTTTCCGGCCCCCGATCTGGGGCAGGGGCAGTGGGCGGCCTGTGACCCGGGCAGGAGCCTCTCCGCGTGTGACCCAGGGACCCATCTGCCTGCGAACTTCGGTCACCTGGCAGGAAGCTACGATGCCCAGACCTATGCTTAGCTGTGCAGCGCGGTATACTGCGCGGACACGTTGCACACACACTTCAAGTAAGAGGGCGGCCTGAGTGGAAAGGTGAGAGTTTGGGCAGCTGTGCAGACAAAGAAGGCGCCCTTTGGCCTGGGCCTAAAAGCTTGTGACACTCCACTGGGCCTGCCGGGCTCTGAGGGCCCTGCCCTGGGCCCCCTGCTCCCCTGCCCTTTGTTCAGTCACAGCAGAGATGGCCACACCCACTCCCTCAGTGAGGGCAGTGTTCCAACCTCCCTCAGCCCCGCCCCCTCTCCGCAGGTTACCATGGACTACAGAGGCTGCATTCTGAGGCCAGGGCGTTCCGAGAATGCCAAGGCCAGACATGATGACCTTAAATGATTTCCTCTTGTGTCAGTGTTGGTAAACTTTAGGAGCTAGGAAATGGTCCACTTGACAGAAATGTTCAAATTTACTGGCATTTCATATATTCTCTGCTCTAACATTGTCCTGACTCTTTCTGTATATTCTTTACTTATGTTTTGGTTTTCCTTAATCAAACTGTGTCTTTTAATTCTCTTCAAAGAAGATTCTTTGGACTTACTAAATCACCTCAATTTTATACGTTTTCTGTTGTATTAAGTTCTGCTCATATCTTTATTTATCTTTTCTCTATGTTCTCAGGGTTTATTGTTTTCATCTTCTGATGTCAATTAAAACACTTGGTTATTCATTTTAATAAATCTTTTTACTTGTAAAGATTTAAACTTTTGAAGATTCCAGCTTACTTGTAAGTGTCCAAGGGTCAGGTCCTCTCCATTGTTGCTGGCCTAAGGCTTAGTTCACCATACAGCAATGTATATATTGACCTATTTTCCCCTCGACTTTCTGTGATTCCCTACATCTCACCTTTCTTGGCAGACAAGCCATTTGAAATACCCTTAACTTATTTCACAGCCAATAAGTCTTTGAAATAATGTGTATTTTTTAGAGAAATCTTCTTATATAATTAGGCAGAAAATCTGACCTGCCATAGTTTTCAAAACAGCATAATTTCACTCTTCTCAATGATTAATCTGTTGTATTACACAACCTTGGAGTATTTGGCTTTATCAATGACATGTCCTTGAAAAATGTTTTAGAGATCCTACCAGTCTTTGAAAACATCCTTGTGCCTTGTTTCAGTTCCAGTTTTATGTATATTTTCTGCCTTGCACCCGATTATTCCTACATCTGATGGATGGCCTTGGGAATCTAATTCTGGTATTGATGGTTTTGGCTGATTGTCTCCCCTTGTAGCTGCTTTCTTCATTATTGTGTAAATTTAGATCATGAGCTCATGTTTAGCTAAACAGCTGACCTTGTAAGAGGCTTAGGTGTGAACGCTCGTAAGTTTCAGCAGAAAGTCGGCAGAGATTTATATGTGTCCCTCCAATGAGTGGCCCGCAAGGACACCGTTTTCTACAAGTGTTGGTCCAATACTCCCTCTAGAGGCAGGGGACTCAGACAGGGCTGCTTTGCGGCTCCCGATCTGGGGCAGGGGCAGTGGGCGGCCTGTGACCCGGGCAGGAGCCACTCCGCGTGTGTCCCAGGGACCCATCTGCCTGCGAACTTCGGTCACCTGGCAGGAAGCTACGATGTCCAGACGTATGCTTAGCTGTGCAGCGCGGTATACTGCACGGACACGTTCCACACACACTTTATGTAAGAGGGCGGCCTGAGTGGAAAGGTGAGAGTTTGGGGAGCTGTGCAGACAAAGAAGGCGCACTTTGGCCTGGGTCTAAAAGCTTGTGACACTACACTGGGCCTGCCGTGCTCTGAGGCCCCTGCCCTGGGCCACCTGCTCCCCTGCCCTTTGTTCAGTCACAGCAGAGATGGCCACACCCACTCCCTCAGTGAGGGCAGTGTTCCAACCTCCCTCAGCCCCGCCCCCTCTCCGCAGGTTACCATGGACTACAGAGGCTGCATTCTGAGGCCAGGGCGTTCCGAGAATGCCAAGGGCAGACATGATGACCTTAAATGATTTCGTCTTGTGTCAGTGTTGGTAAACTTTAGGAGCTAGGAAATGGTCCACTTTACAGAAATGTTCAAATTTATTGGCATTTCATATATTCTCTGCTCTAACATTGTCCTGACTCTTTCTGTATATTCTTTACTTATGTTTTGGTTTTCCTTAATCAAAGTGTGTCTTTTAATTCTTTTCAAAGAAGATTCTTTGGACTTACTAAATCACCTCAATTTTATACGTTTTCTGTTGTATTAAGTTCTGCTCATATCTTTATTTATCTTTTCTCTATGTTCTCAGGGTTTATTGTTTTCATCTTCTGATGTCAATTAAAACACTTGGTTATTCATTTTAATAAATCTTTTTACTTGTAAAGATTTGAACTTTTGAAGATTCCAGCTTACTTGTACGTGTCTAAGGGTCAGGTCCTCTCCATTGTTGCTGGCCTAAGGCTTAGTTCACCATACAGCAATGTATATATTGACCTATTTTCCCCTCGACTTTCTGTGATTCCCTACATCTCACCTTTCTTTGCAGACAAGCCATTTGAAATACCCTTAACTTATTTCACAGCCAATAAGTCTTTGAAATAATGTGTATTTTTTAGAGAAATCTTCTTATATAATTAGGCAGAAAATCTGACCTGGCATAGTTTTCAAAACAGCATAATTTCACTCTTCTCAATGATTAATCTGTTGTATTACACAACCTTGGAGTATTTAGCTTTATCAATGACATGTCCTTGAAAAATGTTTTAGAGATCCTACCAGTCTTTGAAAACATCCTTGTGCCTTGTTTCAGTTCCAGGTTTATGTATATTTTCTGCCTTGCACCCGATTATTCCTACATCTGATGGATGGCCTTGGGAATCTAATTCTGGTATTGATGGTTTTGGCTGATTGTCTCCCCTTGTAGCTGCTTTCTTCATTATTGTGTAAATTTAGATCATGAGCTCATGTTTAGCTAAACAGCTGACTTTGTAAGAGGCTTAGGTGTGAACGCTCGTAAGTTTCAGCAGAAAGTCGGCAAAGATTTATTTGTGTCCCTCCAATGAGTGGCCCGCAAGGACCCCGTTTTCTACAAGTGTTGGTCCAATACTCCCTCTAGAGGCAGGGGACTCAGACAGGGCTGCTTTGCGGCCCCCGATCTGGGGCAGGGGCAGTGGGTGGCCTGTGACCCAGGCAGGAGCCCCTCCGCGTGTGTCCCAGGGACCCATCTGCCTGCAAACTTCGGTCACCTGGCAGGAAGCTACGATGCCCAGAACTATGCTTAGCTGTGCAGCGCGGTGTACTGCGCGGACACGTTCCACACACACTTCAAGTAAGAGGGCGGCCTGAGTGGAAAGGTGAGAGTTCGGGCAGCTGTGCAGACAAAGAAGGCGCCCTTTGGCCTGGGCCTAAAAGCTTGTGACACTCCACTGGGCCTGCCGGGCTCTGAGGGCCCTGCCCTGGGCCCCCTGCTCCCCTGCCCTTTGTTCAGTCACAGCAGAGATGGCCACAACCACTCCCTCAGTGAGGGCAGTGTTCCAAACTCCCTCAGCCCCGCCCCCTCTCCGCAGGTTACCATGGACTACAGAGGCTGCATTCTGAGGCCAGGGCGTTCCGAGAATGCCAAGGCCAGACATGATGACCTTAAATGATTTCCTCTTGTGTCAGTGTTGGTAAACTTTAGGAGCTAGGAAATGGTCCACTTTACAGAAATGTTCAAATTTACTGGCATTTCATATATTCTCTGCTCTAACATTGTCCTGACTCTTTCTGTATATTCTTTACTTATGTTTTCGTTTTCCTTAATCAAAGTGTGTCTTTTAAATCTTTTCAAAGAAGATTCTTTGGACTTACTAAATCACCTGAATTTTATACGTTTTCTGTTGTATTAAGTTCTGCTCATATCTTTATTTATCTTGTTTCTATGTTCTCAGGGTTTATTGTTTTCATCTTCTGATGTCAATTAAAACACTTGGTTATTCATTTTAATAAATCTTTTTACTTATAAAGATTTGAACTTTTGAAGATTCCAGCTTACTTGTACGTGTCTAAGGGTCAGGTCCTCTCCATTGTTGCTGGCCTAAGGCTTAGTTCACCATACAGCAATGTATATATTGACCTATTTTCCCCTCGACTTTCTGTGATTCCCTACATCTCACCTTTCTTTGCAGACAAGCCATTTGAAATACCCTTAACTTATTTCACAGCCAATAAGTCTTTGAAATAATGTGTATTTTTTAGAGAAATCTTCTTATATAATTAGGCAGAAAATCTGACCTGCCATAGTTTTCAAAACAGCATAATTTCACTCTTCTCAATGATTAATCTGTTGTATTACACAACCTTGGAGTATTTAGCTTTATCAATGACATGTCCTTGAAAAATGTTTTAGAGATCCTACCAGTCTTTGAAAACATCCTTGTGCCTTGTTTCAGTCCCAGTTTTATGTATATTTCCTGCCTTGCACCCGATTATTCCTACATCTGATGGATGGCCTTGGGAATCTAATTCTGGTATTGATGGTTTTGGCTGATTGTCTCCCCTTGTAGCTGCTTTCTTCATTATTGTGTAAATTTAGATCATGAGCTCATGTTTAGCTAAACAGCTGACTTTGTAAGAGGCTTAGGTGTGAACGCTCGTAAGTTTCAGCAGAAAGTCGGCAAAGATTTATTTGTGTCCCTCCAATGAGTGGCCCGCAAGGACCCCGTTTTCTACAAGTGTTGGTCCAATACTCCCTCTAGAGGCAGGGGACTCAGACAGGGGTGCTTTGCGGCCCCCGATCTGGGGCAGGGGCAGTGGGCGGCCTGTGACCCGGGCAGGAGCCTCTCCGCGTGTGTCCCAGGGACCCATCTGCCTGCGAACTTCGGTCACCTGGCAGGAAGCTACGATGCCCAGACCTATGCTTAGCTGTGCAGCGTGGTTTACTGCACGGACACGTTCCACACACACTTCAAGTAAGAGGGCGGCCTGAGTGGAAAGGTGAGAGTTTGGGCAGCTGTGCAGAAAAAGAAGGCGCCCTTTGGCCTGGGCCTAAAACCTTGTGACACTCCACTGGGCCTGCCGGGCTCTGAGGGCCCTGCCCTGGGCCCCCTGCTCCCCTGCCCTTTGTTCAGTCACAGCAGAGATGGCCACACCCACTCCCTCAGTGAGGGCAGTGTTCCAAGCTCCCTCAGCCCCGCCCCCTCTCCGCAGGTTACCATGGACTACAGAGGCTGCATTCTGAGGCCAGGGCGTTCCGAGAATGCCAAGGGCAGACATGATGACCTTAAATGATTTCCTCTTGTGTCAGTGTTGGTAAACTTTAGGAGCTAGGAAATGGTCCACTTGACAGAAATGTTCAAATTTACTGGCATTTCATATATTGTCTGCTCTAACATTGTCCTGATTCTTTCTGTATATTCTTTACTTATGTTTTGGTTTTCCTTAATCAAAGTGTGTCTTTTAAATCTTTTCAAAGAAGATTCTTTGGACTTACTAAATCACCTGAATTTTATACGTTTTCTGTTGTATTAAGTTCTGCTCATAACTTTATTTATCTTTTCTCTATGTTCTCAGGGTTTATTGTTTTCATCTTCTGATGTCAATTAAAACACTTGGTTATTCATTTTAATAAATCTTTTTACTTATAAAGATTTGAACTTTTGAAGATTCCAGCTTACTTGTACGTGTCTAAGGGTCAGGTCCTCTCCATTGTTGCTGGCCTAAGGCTTAGTTCACCATACAGCAATGTATATATTGACCTATTTTCCCCTAGACTTTCTGTGATTCCCTACATCTCACCTTTCTTTGCAGACAAGCCATTTGAAATACCCTTAACTTATTTCACAGCCAATAAGTCTTTGAAATAATGTGTAATTTTTAGAGAAATCTTCTTATATAATTAGGCAGAAAATCTGACCTGCCATAGTTTTCAAAACAGCATAATTTCACTCTTCTCAATGATTAATCTGTTGTATTACACAACCTTGGAGTATTTAGCTTTATCAATGACATGTCCTTGAAAAATGTTTTAGAGATCCTACCAGTCTTCTAAAACATCCTTGTGCCTTGTTTCAGTTCCAGTTTTATGTATATTTTCTGCCTTGCACCCGATTATTCCTTCATCTGAACGATGGCCTTGGGAATCTAATTCTGGTATTGATGGTTTTGGCTGATTGTCTCCCCTTGTAGCTGCTTTCTTCATTATTGTGTAAATTTAGATCATGAGCTCATGTTTAGCTAAACAGCTGACCTTGTAAGAGGCTTAGGTGTGAACGCTCGTAAGTTTCAGCAGAAAGTCGGCAAAGATTTATTTGTGTCCCTCCAATGAGTGGCCCGCAAGGACCCCGTTTTCTACAAGTGTTGGTCCAATACTCCCTCTAGAGGCAGGGGACTCAGACAGGGCTGCTTTGCGGCCCCCGATCTGGGGCAGGGGCAGTGGGCGGCCTGTGACCCGGGCAGGAGCCTCTCCGCATGTGTCCCTGGGACCCATCTGCCTGCAAACTTCGGTCACCTGGCAGGAAGCTACGATGCCCAGACCTATGCTTATCTGTGCAGCACGGTGTACTGCGCGGACACGTTCCACACACACTTCAAGTAAGAGGGCGGCCTGAGTGGAAAGGTGATAGTTTGGGCAGCTGTGCAGACAAAGAAGGCGCCCTTTGGCCTGGGCGTAAAAGATTGTGACAGTCCACTGGGCCTGCCGGGCTCTGAGGGCCCTGCCCTGGGCCCCCTGCTCCCCTGCCCTTTGTTCAGTCACAGCAGAGATGGCCACACCCACTCCCTCAGTGAGGGTAGTGTTCCAACCTCCCTCAGCCCCGCCCCCTCTCCGCAGGTTACCATGGACTACAGAGGCTGCATTCTGAGGCCAGGGCGTTCCGAGAATGCCAAGGGCACACATGATGACCTTAAATGATTTCCTCTTGTGTCAGTGTTGGTAAACTTTAGGAGCTAGGAAATGGTCCCCTTGACAGAAATGTTCAAATTTACTGGCATTTCATATATTCTCTGCTCTAAAATTTTCCTGACTCTTTCTGTATATTCTTTACTTATGTTTTGGTTTTCCTTAATCAAAGTGTGTCTTTTAAATCTTTTCAAAGAAGATTCTTTGGACTTACTAAATCACCTGAATTTTATACGTTTTCAGTTGTATTAAGTTCTGCTCATATCTTTATTTATCTTGTTTCTATATTCTCAGGGTTTATTGTTTTCATCTTCTGATGTCAATTAAAACACTTGGTTATTCATTTTAATAAATCTTTTTACTTATAAAGATTTGAACTTTTGAAGATTCCAGCTTACTTGTACGTGTCTAAGGGTCAGGTCCTCTCCATTGTTGCTGGCCTAAGGCTTAGTTCACCATACAGCAATGTATATATTGACCTATTTTCCCCTCGACTTTCTGTGATTCCCTACATCTCACCTTTCTTTGCAGACAAGCCATTTGAAATACCCTTAACTTATTTCACAGCCAATAAGTCTTTGAAATAATGTGTATTTTTTAGAGAAATCTTCTTATATAATTAGGCAGAAAATCTGACCTGCCATAGTTTTCAAAACAGCATAATTTCACTCTTCTCAATGATTAATCTGTTGTATTACACAACCTTGGAGTATTTAGCTTTATCAATGACATGTCCTTGAAAAATGTTTTAGAGATCCTACCAGTCTTCTACAACATCCTTGTGCCTTGTTTCAGTTCCAGTTTTATGTATATTTTCTGCCTTGCACCCGATTATTCCTACATCTGATGGATGGCCTTGGGAATCTAATTCTGGTATTGATGGTTTTGGCTGATTGTCTCCCCTTGTAGCTGCTTTCTTCATTATTGTGTAAATTTAGATCATGAGCTCATGTTTAGCTAAACAGCTGACTTTGTAAGAGGCTTAGGTGTGAATGCTCGTAAGTTTCAGCAGAAAGTCGGCAAAGATTTATTTGTGTCCCTCCAATGAGTGGCCCGCAAGGACCCCGTTTTCTACAAGTGTTGGTCCAATACTCCCTCTAGAGGCAGGGGACTCAGACAGGGCTGCTTTGCGGCCCCCGATCTGGGGCAGGGGCAGTGGGCGGCCTGTGACCCGGGCAGGAGCCTCTCCGCGTGTGTCCCAGGGACCCATCTGCCTGCGAACTTCGGTCACCTGGCAGGAAGCTACGATGCCCAGACCTATGCTTAGCTGTGCAGCGTGGTGTACTGCACGGACAAGTTCCACACACACTTCAAGTAAGAGGGCGGCCTGAGTGGAAAGGTGAGAGTTTGGGCAGCTGTGCAGACAAAGAAGGCGCCCTTTGGCCTGGGCCTAAAAGCTTGTGACACTCCACTGGGCATGCCGGGCTCTGAGGGCCCTGCCCTGGGCCCCCTGCTCCCCTGCCCTTTGTTCAGTCACAGCAGAGATGGCCACACCCACTCCCTCAGTGAGGGCAGTGTTCCAACCTCCCTCAGCCCCGCCCCCTCTCCGCAGGTTACCATGGAGTACAGAGGCTGCATTCTGAGGCCAGGGCGTTCCGAGAATGCCAAGGGCAGACATGATGACCTTAAATGATTTCCTCTTGTCTCAGTGTTGGTAAACTTTAGGAGCTAGGAAATGGTCCACTTGACAGAAATGTTCAAATTTACTGGCATTTCATATATTGTCTGCTCTAACATTGTCCTGACTCTTTCTGTATATTCTTTACTTATGTTTTGGTTTTCCTTAATCAAAGTGTGTCTTTTAAATCTTTTCAAAGAAGATTCTTTGGACTTACTAAATCACCTGTATTTTATACGTTTTCTGTTGTATTAAGTTCTGCTCATAACTTTATTTATCTTTTCTCTATGTTCTCAGGGTTTATTGTTTTCATCTTCTGATGTCAATTAAAACACTTGGTTATTCATTTTAATAAATCTTTTTACTTATAAAGATTTGAACTTTTGAAGATTCCAGCTTACTTGTACGTGTCTAAGGGTCAGGTCCTCTCCATTGTTGCTGGCCTAAGGCTTAGTTCACCATACAGCAATGTATATATTGACCTATTTTCCCCTCGACTTTCTGTGATTCCCTACATCTCACCTTTCTTTGCAGACAAGCCATTTGAAATACCCTTAACTTATTTCACAGCCAATAAGTCTTTGAAATAATGTGTAATTTTTAGAGAAATCTTCTTATATAATTAGGCAGAAAATCTGACCTGCCATAGTTTTCAAAACAGCATAATTACACTCTTCTCAATGATTAATCTGTTGTATTACACAACCTTGGAGTATTTAGCTTTATCAATGACATGTCCTTGAAAAATGTTTTACAGATCCTACCAGTCTTCTAAAACATCCTTGTGCCTTGTTTCAGTTCCAGTTTTATGTATATTTTCTGCCTTGCACCCGATTATTCCTTCATCTGATGGATGGCCTTGGGAATCTAATTCTGGTATTGATGGTTTTGGCTGATTGTCTCCCCTTGTAGCTGCTTTCTTCATTATTGTGTAAATTTAGATCATGAGCTCATGTTTAGCTAAACAGCTGACCTTGTAAGAGGCTTAGGTGTGAACGCTCGTAAGTTTCAGCAGAAAGTCGGCAAAGATTTATTTGTGTCCCTCCAATGAGTGGCCCGCAAGGACCCCGTTTTCTACAAGTGTTTGTCCAATACTCCCTCTAGAGGCAGGGGACTCAGACAGGGCTGCTTTGTGGCCCCCGATCTGGGGCAGGGGCAGTGGGCCGCCTGTGACCCGGGCAGGAGCCTCTCCGCATGTGTCCCTGGGACCCATCTGCCTGCGAACTTCGGTCACCTGGCAGGAAGCTACGATGCCCAGACCTATGCTTATCTGTGCTGCGCGGTGTACTGCGCAGACACGTTCCACACACACTTCAAGTAAGAGGGCGGCCTGAGTGGAAAGGTGAGAGTTTGGGCAGCTGTGCAGACAAAGAAGGCGCCCTTTGCCCTGGGCCTAAAAGATTGTGACAGTCCACTGGGCCTGCCGGGCTCTGAGGGCCCTGCCCTGGGCCCCCTGCTCCCCTGCCCTTTGTTCAGTCACAGCAGAGATGGCCACACCCACTCCCTCAGTGAGGGCAGTGTTCCAACCTCCCTCAGCCCCGCCCCCTCTCCGCAGGTTACCATGGACTACAGAAGCTGCATTCTGAGGCCAGGGTGTTCCGAGAATGCCAAGGGCAGACATGATGACCTTAAATGATTTCCTCTTGTGTCAGTGTTGGTAAACTTTAGGAGCTAGGAAATGGTCCACTTGACAGAAATGTTCAAATTTACTGGCATTTCATATATTCTCTGCTCTAAAATTTTCCTGACTCTTTCTGTATATTCTTTACTTATGTTTTGGTTTTCCTTAATCAAAGTGTGTCTTTTAAATCTTTTCAAAGAAGATTCTTTGGACTTACTAAATCACCTGAATTTTATACGTTTTCTGTTGTATTAAGTTCTGCTCATATCTTTATTTATCTTTTTTTTATGTTCTCAGGGTTTATTGTTTTCATCTTCTGATGTCAATTAAAACACTTGGTTATTCATTTTAATAAATCTTTTTACTTATAAAGATTTGAACTTTTGAAGATTCCAGCTTACTTGTACGTGTCTAAGGGTCAGGTCCTCTCCATTGTTGCTGGCCTAAGGCTTAGTTCACCATACAGAAATGTATATATTGACCTATTTTCCCCTCGACTTTCTGTGATTCCCTACATCTCACCTTTCTTTGCAGACAAGCCATTTGAAATACCCTTAACTTATTTCACAGCCAATAAGTCTTTGAAATAATGTGTATTTTTTAGAGAAATCTTATATAATTAGGCAGAAAATCTGACCTGGCATAGTTTTCAAAACAGCATAATTTCACTCTTCTCAATGATTAATCTGTTGTATTACACAACCTTGGAGTATTTAGCTTTATCAATGACATGTCCTTGAAAAATGTTTTAGAGATCCTACCAGTCTTTGAAAACATCCTTGTGCCTTGTTTCAGTTCCAGTTTTATGTATATTTTCTGCCTTGCACCCGATTATTCCTTCATCTGATGGATGGCCTTGGGAATCTAATTCTGGTATTGATGGTTTTGGCTGATTGTCTCCCCTTGTAGCTGCTTTCTTCATTATTGTGTAAATTTAGATCATGAGCTCATGTTTAGCTAAACAGCTGACCTTGTAAGAGGCTTAGGTGTGAACGCTCGTAAGTTTCAGCAGAAAGTCGGCAAAGATTTATTTGTGTCCCTCCAATGAGTGGCCCGCAAGGACCCCGTTTTCTACAAGTGTTGGTCCTTTACTCACTCTAGAGGCAGGGGACTCAGAGAGGGCTGCTTTGCGGCCCCCGATCTTGGGCAGGGGCAGTGGGCGGCCTGTGGCACGGGCAGGAGCCTCTCCACGTTTTTCCCAGGGACCCATCTGCCTGCAAACTTCGGTCACCTGGCAGGAAGCTACGATGCCCAGAACTATGCTTAGCTGTGCAGCGCGGTGTACTGCGCGGACACGTTCCACACACACTTCAAGTAAGAGGGCGGCCTGAGTGGAAAGGTGAGAGTTTGGGCAGCTGTGCAGACAAAGAAGGCGCCCTTTGGCCTAGGCCTAAAAGCTTGTGACACTCCACTGGGGCTGCCGGGCTCTGAGGGCTCTGCCCTGGGCCCCCTGCTACCCTGCCCTTTGTTCAGTCACAGCAGAGATGGCCACACCCACTCCCTCAGTGAGGGCAGTGTTCCAAACTCCCTCAGCCCCGCCCCCTCTCCGCAGGTTACCATGGACTACAGAGGCTGCATTCTGAGGCCAGGGCGTTCCGAGAATGCCAAGGCCAGACATGATGACCTTAAATGATTTCCTCTTGTGTCAGTGTTGGTAAACTTTAGGAGCTAGGAAATGGTCCACTTTACAGAAATGTTCAAATTTACTGGCATTTCATATATTCTCTGCTCTAACATTGTCCTGACTCTTTCTGTATATTCTTTACTTATGTTTTGGTTTTCCTTAATCAAAGTGTGTCTTTTAAATCTTTTCAAAGAGAATTCTTTGGACTTACTAAATCACCTGAATTTTATACGTTTTCTGTTGTATTAAGTTCTGCTCATATCTTTATTTATCTTTTCTCTATGTTCTCAGGGTTTATTGTTTTCATCTTCTGATGTCAATTAAAACACTTGGTTATTCATTTTAATAAATGTTTTTACTTATAAAGATTTGAACTTTTGAAGATTCCAGCTTACTTGTACGTGTCTAAGGGTCAGGTCCTCTCCATTGTTGCTGGCCTAAGGCTTAGTTCACCATACAGCAATGTATATATTGACCTATTTTCCCCTCGACTTTCTGTGATTCCCTACATCTCACCTTTCTTTGCAGACAAGCCATTTGAAATACCCTTAACTTATTTCACAGCCAATAAGTCTTTGAAATAATGTGTATTTTTTAGAGAAATCTTCTTATATAATTAGGCAGAAAATCTGACCTGCCATAGTTTTCAAAACAGCATAATTTCACTCTTCTCAATGATTAATCTGTTGTATTACACAACCTTGGAGTATTTAGCTTTATCAATGACATGTCCTTGAAAAATGTTTTAGAGATCCTACCAGTCTTCTACAACATCCTTGTGCCTTGTTTCAGTTCCAGTTTTATGTATATTTTCTGCCTTGCACCCGATTATTCCTACATCTGATGGATGGCCTTGGGAATCTAATTCTGGTATTGATGGTTTTGGCTGATTGTCTCCCCTTGTAGCTGCTTTCTTCATTATTGTGTAAATTTAGATCATGAGCTCATGTTTAGCTAAACAGCTGACTTTGTAAGAGGCTTAGGTGTGAATGCTCGTAAGTTTCAGCAGAAAGTCGGCAAAGATTTATTTGTGTCCCTCCAATGAGTGGCCCGCAAGGACCCCGTTTTCTACAAGTGTTGGTCCAATACTCCCTCTAGAGGCAGGGGACTCAGACAGGGCTGCTTTGCGGCCCCCGATCTGGGGCAGGGGCAGTGGGCGGCCTGTGACCCGGGCAGGAGCCTCTCCGCGTGTGTCCCAGGGACCCATCTGCCTGCGAACTTCGGTCACCTGGCAGGAAGCTACGATGCCCAGACCTATGCTTAGCTGTGCAGCGTGGTGTACTGCACGGACAAGTTCCACACACACTTCAAGTAAGAGGGCGGCCTGAGTGGAAAGGTGAGAGTTTGGGCAGCTGTGCAGACAAAGAAGGCGCCCTTTGGCCTGGGCCTAAAAGCTTGTGACACTCCACTGGGCATGCCGGGCTCTGAGGGCCCTGCCCTGGGCCCCCTGCTCCCCTGCCCTTTGTTCAGTCACAGCAGAGATGGCCACACCCACTCCCTCAGTGAGGGCAGTGTTCCAACCTCCCTCAGCCCCGCCCCCTCTCCGCAGGTTACCATGGACTACAGAGGCTGCATTCTGAGGCCAGGGCGTTCCGAGAATGCCAAGGGCAGACATGATGACCTTAAATGATTTCCTCTTGTCTCGGTGTTGGTAAACTTTAGGAGCTAGGAAATGGTCCACTTGACAGAAATGTTCAAATTTACTGGCATTTCATATATTGTCTGCTCTAACATTGTCCTGACTCTTTCTGTATATTCTTTACTTATGTTTTGGTTTTCCTTAATCAAAGTGTGTCTTTTAAATCTTTTCAAAGAAGATTCTTTGGACTTACTAAATCACCTGTATTTTATACGTTTTCTGTTGTATTAAGTTCTGCTCATAACTTTATTTATCTTTTCTCTATGTTCTCAGGGTTTATTGTTTTCATCTTCTGATGTCAATTAAAACACTTGGTTATTCATTTTAATAAATCTTTTTACTTATAAAGATTTGAACTTTTGAAGATTCCAGCTTACTTGTACGTGTCTAAGGGTCAGGTCCTCTCCATTGTTGCTGGCCTAAGGCTTAGTTCACCATACAGCAATGTATATATTGACCTATTTTCCCCTCGACTTTCTGTGATTCCCTACATCTCACCTTTCTTTGCAGACAAGCCATTTGAAATACCCTTAACTTATTTCACAGCCAATAAGTCTTTGAAATAATGTGTAATTTTTAGAGAAATCTTCTTATATAATTAGGCAGAAAATCTGACCTGCCATAGTTTTCAAAACAGCATAATTACACTCTTCTCAATGATTAATCTGTTGTATTACACAACCTTGGAGTATTTAGCTTTATCAATGACATGTCCTTGAAAAATGTTTTACAGATCCTACCAGTCTTCTAAAACATCCTTGTGCCTTGTTTCAGTTCCAGTTTTATGTATATTTTCTGCCTTGCACCCGATTATTCCTTCATCTGATGGATGGCCTTGGGAATCTAATTCTGGTATTGATGGTTTTGGCTGATTGTCTCCCCTTGTAGCTGCTTTCTTCATTATTGTGTAAATTTAGATCATGAGCTCATGTTTAGCTAAACAGCTGACCTTGTAAGAGGCTTAGGTGTGAACGCTCGTAAGTTTCAGCAGAAAGTCGGCAAAGATTTATTTGTGTCCCTCCAATGAGTGGCCCGCAAGGACCCCGTTTTCTACAAGTGTTTGTCCAATACTCCCTCTAGAGGCAGGGGACTCAGACAGGGCTGCTTTGTGGCCCCCGATCTGGGGCAGGGGCAGTGGGCCGCCTGTGACCCGGGCAGGAGCCTCTCCGCATGTGTCCCTGGGACCCATCTGCCTGCGAACTTCGGTCACCTGGCAGGAAGCTACGATGCCCAGACCTATGCTTATCTGTGCTGCGCGGTGTACTGCGCAGACACGTTCCACACACACTTCAAGTAAGAGGGCGGCCTGAGTGGAAAGGTGAGAGTTTGGGCAGCTGTGCAGACAAAGAAGGCGCCCTTTGCCCTGGGCCTAAAAGATTGTGACAGTCCACTGGGCCTGCCGGGCTCTGAGGGCCCTGCCCTGGGCCCCCTGCTCCCCTGCCCTTTGTTCAGTCACAGCAGAGATGGCCACACCCACTCCCTCAGTGAGGGCAGTGTTCCAACCTCCCTCAGCCCCGCCCCCTCTCCGCAGGTTACCATGGACTACAGAAGCTGCATTCTGAGGCCAGGGTGTTCCGAGAATGCCAAGGGCAGACATGATGACCTTAAATGATTTCCTCTTGTGTCAGTGTTGGTAAACTTTAGGAGCTAGGAAATGGTCCACTTGACAGAAATGTTCAAATTTACTGGCATTTCATATATTCTCTGCTCTAAAATTTTCCTGACTCTTTCTGTATATTCTTTACTTATGTTTTGGTTTTCCTTAATCAAAGTGTGTCTTTTAAATCTTTTCAAAGAAGATTCTTTGGACTTACTAAATCACCTGAATTTTATACGTTTTCTGTTGTATTAAGTTCTGCTCATATCTTTATTTATCTTTTTTTTATGTTCTCAGGGTTTATTGTTTTCATCTTCTGATGTCAATTAAAACACTTGGTTATTCATTTTAATAAATCTTTTTACTTATAAAGATTTGAACTTTTGAAGATTCCAGCTTACTTGTACGTGTCTAAGGGTCAGGTCCTCTCCATTGTTGCTGGCCTAAGGCTTAGTTCACCATACAGAAATGTATATATTGACCTATTTTCCCCTCGACTTTCTGTGATTCCCTACATCTCACCTTTCTTTGCAGACAAGCCATTTGAAATACCCTTAACTTATTTCACAGCCAATAAGTCTTTGAAATAATGTGTATTTTTTAGAGAAATCTTATATAATTAGGCAGAAAATCTGACCTGGCATAGTTTTCAAAACAGCATAATTTCACTCTTCTCAATGATTAATCTGTTGTATTACACAACCTTGGAGTATTTAGCTTTATCAATGACATGTCCTTGAAAAATGTTTTAGAGATCCTACCAGTCTTTGAAAACATCCTTGTGCCTTGTTTCAGTTCCAGTTTTATGTATATTTTCTGCCTTGCACCCGATTATTCCTTCATCTGATGGATGGCCTTGGGAATCTAATTCTGGTATTGATGGTTTTGGCTGATTGTCTCCCCTTGTAGCTGCTTTCTTCATTATTGTGTAAATTTAGATCATGAGCTCATGTTTAGCTAAACAGCTGACCTTGTAAGAGGCTTAGGTGTGAACGCTCGTAAGTTTCAGCAGAAAGTCGGCAAAGATTTATTTGTGTCCCTCCAATGAGTGGCCCGCAAGGACCCCGTTTTCTACAAGTGTTGGTCCTTTACTCACTCTAGAGGCAGGGGACTCAGAGAGGGCTGCTTTGCGGCCCCCGATCTTGGGCAGGGGCAGTGGGCGGCCTGTGGCACGGGCAGGAGCCTCTCCACATTTTTCCCAGGGACCCATCTGCCTGCAAACTTCGGTCACCTGGCAGGAAGCTACGATGCCCAGAACTATGCTTAGCTGTGCAGCGCGGTGTACTGCGCGGACACGTTCCACACACACTTCAAGTAAGAGGGCGGCCTGAGTGGAAAGGTGAGAGTTTGGGCAGCTGTGCAGACAAAGAAGGCGCCCTTTGGCCTAGGCCTAAAAGCTTGTGACACTCCACTGGGGCTGCCGGGCTCTGAGGGCTCTGCCCTGGGCCCCCTGCTACCCTGCCCTTTGTTCAGTCACAGCAGAGATGGCCACACCCACTCCCTCAGTGAGGGCAGTGTTCCAAACTCCCTCAGCCCCGCCCCCTCTCCGCAGGTTACCATGGACTACAGAGGCTGCATTCTGAGGCCAGGGCGTTCCGAGAATGCCAAGGCCAGACATGATGACCTTAAATGATTTCCTCTTGTGTCAGTGTTGGTAAACTTTAGGAGCTAGGAAATGGTCCACTTTACAGAAATGTTCAAATTTACTGGCATTTCATATATTCTCTGCTCTAACATTGTCCTGACTCTTTCTGTATATTCTTTACTTATGTTTTGGTTTTCCTTAATCAAAGTGTGTCTTTTAAATCTTTTCAAAGAGAATTCTTTGGACTTACTAAATCACCTGAATTTTATACGTTTTCTGTTGTATTAAGTTCTGCTCATATCTTTATTTATCTTTTCTCTATGTTCTCAGGGTTTATTGTTTTCATCTTCTGATGTCAATTAAAACACTTGGTTATTCATTTTAATAAATGTTTTTACTTATAAAGATTTGAACTTTTGAAGATTCCAGCTTACTTGTACGTGTCTAAGGGTCAGGTCCTCTCCATTGTTGCTGGCCTAAGGCTTAGTTCACCATACAGCAATGTATATATTGACCTATTTTCCCCTCGACTTTCTGTGATTCCCTACATCTCACCTTTCTTTGCAGACAAGCCATTTGAAATACCCTTAACTTATTTCACAGCCAATAAGTCTTTGAAATAATGTGTATTTTTTAGAGAAATCTTCTTATATAATTAGGCAGAAAATCTGACCTGCCATAGTTTTCAAAACAGCATAATTTCACTCTTCTCAATGATTAATTTGTTGTATTACACAACCTTGGAGTATTTAGCTTTATCAATGACATGTCCTTGAAAAATGTTTTAGAGATCCTACCAGTCTTTGAAAACATCCTTGTGCCTTGTTTCAGTTCCAGTTTTCTGTATATTTTCTGCCTTGCAAACGATTATTCCTTCATCTGATGGATGGCCTTGGGAATCTAATTCTGGTATTGATGGTTTTGGCTGATTGTCTCCCCTTGTAGCTGCTTTCTTCATTATTGTGTAAATTTAGATCATGAGCTCATGTTTAGCTAAACAGCTGACCTTGTAAGAGGCTTAGGTGTGAACGCTCGTAAGTTTCAGCAGAAAGTCGGCAAAGATTTATTTGTGTCCCTCCAATGAGTGGCCCGCAAGTACCCCGTTTTCTACAAGAGTTGGTCCAATACTCCCTCTAGAGGCAGGGGACTCAGACAGGGCTGCTTTGCGGCCCCCAATCTGGGGCATGGGCAGTGGGCGGCCTGTGACCCGGGCAGGAGCCCCTCCGCGTGTGTCCCAGGGACCCATCTGCCTGCGAACTTCGATCACCTGGCAGGAAGCTACGATGCCCAGAACTATGCTTAGCTGTGCAGCGCGGTGTACTGCGCGGACACGTTCCACACACACTTCAAGTAAGAGGGAGGCCTGAGTGGAAAGGTGAGAGTTTGGGCAGCTGTGCAGACAAAGAAGGCGCCCTTTGGCCTGGGCCTAAAAACTTGTGACACTCCACTGGGCCTGCCGGGCTCTGAGGGCCCTGCCCTGGGCCCCCTGCTCCCCTGCCCTTTGTTCAGTCACAGCAGAGATGGCCACACCCACTCCCTCAGTGAGGGCAGTGTTCCAACCTCCCTCAGCCCCGCCCCCTCTCCGCAGGTTACCATGGACTACAGAGGCTGCATTCTGAGGCCAGGTCGTTCCGAGAACGCCAAGGGCAGACATGATGACCTTAAATGATTTCCTCTTGTGTCAGTGTTGGTAAACTTTAGGAGCTAGGAAATGGTCCACTTGACAGAAATGTTCAAATTTACTGGCATTTCATATATTCTGTGCTCTAACATTGTCCTGACTCTTTCTGTATATTCTTTACTTATGTTTTGGTTTTCCTTAATCAAAGTGTGTCTTTTAAATCTTTTCAAAGAAGATTCTTTGGACTTACTAAATCACCTGAATTTTATACGTTTTCTGTTGTATTAAGTTCTGCTCATATCTTTATTTATCTTTTTTCTATGTTCTCAGGGTTTATTGTTTTCATCTTCTGATGTCAATTAAAACACTTGGTTATTCATTTTAATAAATCTTTTTACTTATAAAGATTTGAACTTTTGAAGATTCCAGCTTACTTGTACTTGTCTAAGGGTCAGGTCCTCTCCATTGTTGCCGGCCTAAGGCTTAGTTCACCATACAGCAATGTATATATTGACCTATTTTCCCCTCGACTTTCTGTGATTCCCTACATCTCACCTTTCTTTGCAGACAAGCCATTTGAAATACCCTTAACTTATTTCACAGCCAATAAGTCTTTGAAATAATGTGTATTTTTTAGAGAAATCTTCTTATATAATTAGGCAGAAAATCTGACCTGCCATAGTTTTCAAAACAGCATAATTTCACTCTTCTCAATGATTAATCTGTTGTATTACACAACCTTGGAGTATTTAGCTTTATCAATGACATGTCCTTGAAAAATGTTTTAGAGATCCTACCAGTCTTTGAAAACATCCTTGTGCCTTGTTTCAGTTCCAGTTTTATGTATATTTTCTGCCTTGCACCCGATTATTCCTACATCTGATGGATGGCCTTGGGAATCTAATTCTGGTATTGATGGTTTTGGCTGATTGTCTCCCCTTGTAGCTGCTTTCTTCATTATTGTGTAAATTTAGATCATGAGCTCATGTTTAGCTAAACAGCTGACCTTGTAAGAGGCTTAGGTGTGAACGCTCGTAAGTTTCAGCAGAAAGTCGGCAAAGATTTATTTGTGTCCCTCCAATGAGTGGCCCGCAAGGACCCCGTTTTCTACAAGTGTTGGTCCAATACTCCCTCTAGAGGCAGGGGACTCAGACAGGGCTGCTTTGCGGCCCCCGATCTGGGGCCGGGGCAGTGGGCGGCCTGTGGCCCGGGCAGGAGCCTCTCCGCGTGTGTCCCAGGGACCCATCTGCCTGCGAACTTCGGTCACCTGGCAGTAAACTACGATGCCCAGACGTATGCTTATGTGTGCAGCGCGGTATACTGCGCGGACACGTTCCACACACACTTCAAGTAAGAGGGCGGCCTGAGTGGAAAGGTGAGAGTTTGGGCAGCTGTGCAGAAAAAGAAGGCGCCCTTTGGCCTGGGCCTAAAAGCTTGTGACACTCCACTGGGCCTGCCGGGCTCTGAGGGCCCTAACCTGGGCCCCCTGCTCCCCTGCCCTTTGTTCAGTCACAGCTGTGATGGCCCCACCCACTCCCTCAGTGAGGTCAGTGTTCCAACCTCCCTCAGCCCCGCCCCCTCTCCGCAGGTTACCATGGACTACAGAGGCTGCATTCTGAGGCCAGGGCGTTCCGAGAATGCCAAGGGCAGACATGATGACCTTAAATGATTTCCTCTTGTGTCAGTGTTGGTAAACTTTAGGAGCTAGGAAATGGTCCACTTGACAGAAATGTTCAAATTTACTGGCATTTCATATATTCTGTGCTCTAACATTGTCCTGACTCTTTCTGTATATTCTTTACTTATGTTTTGGTTTTCCTTAATCAAAGTGTGTCTTTTAAATCTTTTCAAAGAAGATTCTTTGGACTTACTAAATCACCTGAATTTTATACGTTTTCTGTTGTATTAAGTTCTGCTCATATCTTTATTTATCTTTTCTCTATGTTCTCAGGGTTTATTGTTTTCATCTTCTGATGTCAATTAAAACACTTGGTTATTCATTTTAATAAATCTTTTTACTTATAAAGATTTGAACTTTTGAAGATTCCAGCTTACTAGTACGTGTCTAAGGGTCAGGTCCTCTCCATTGTTGCTGGCCTAAGGCTTAGTTCACCATACAGCAATGTATATATTGACCTATTTTCCCCTCGACTTTAAGTGATTCCCTACATCTCACCTTTCTTTGCAGACAAGCCATTTGAAATACCCTTAACTTATTTCACAGCCAATAAGTCTTTGAAATAATGTGTATTTTTTAGAGAAATCTTCTTATATAATTAGGCAGAAAATCTGACCTGCCATAGTTTTCAAAACAGCATAATTTCACTCTTCTCAATGATTAATCTGTTGTATTACACAACCTTGGAGTATTTAGCTTTATCAATGACATGTCCTTGAAAAATGTTTTAGAGATCCTACCAGTCTTTGAAAACATCCTTGTGCCTTGTTTCAGTTCCAGTTTTATGTATATTTTCTTCCTTGCAACCGATTATTCCTTCATCTGATGGATGGCCTTGGGAATCTAATTCTGGTATTGATGGTTTTGGCTGATTGTCTCCCCTTGTAGCTGCTTTCTTCATTATTGTGTAAATTTAGATCATGAGCTCATGTTTAGCTAAACAGCTGACCTTGTACGAGGCTTAGGTTTGAACGCTCGTAAGTTTCAACAGAAAGTCGGCAAAGATTTATTTGTGTCCCTCCAATGAGTGGCCCGCAAGGACCCCGTTTTCTACAAGTGTTGGTCCAATACTCCCTCTATAGGCAGGGGACTCAGACAGGGCTGGTTTGCGGCCCCCGATCTGGGGCCGGGGCAGTGGGCGGCCTGTGGCACGGGCAGGAGCCTATCCGCGTGTGTCCCAGGGACCCATCTGCCTGCGATCTTCGGTCACCTGGCAGGAAGCTACGATGCCCAGACCTATGCTTAGCTGTGCAGCACGGTATACTGCACAGACACGTTCCACACACACTTCAAGTAAGAGGGCGGCCTGAGTGGAAAGATGAGAGTTTGGGCAGCTGTGCAGACAAAGAAGGCGCCCTTTGGCCTGGGCCTAAAAGCTTGTGACACTCCACTGGGCCTGCCGGGCTCTGAGGGCCCTGCCCTGGGCCCCCTGCTCCCCTGCCCTTTGTTCAGTCAAAGCAGAGATGGCCACACCCACTCCCTCAGTGAGGGCAGTGTTCCAAGCTCCCTCAGCCCCGCCCCCTCTCCGCAGGTTACCATGGACTACAGAGGCTGCATTCTGAGGCCAGGGCGTTCCGAGAATGCCAAGGGCAGACATGATGACCTTAAATGATTTCCTCTTGTGTCAGTGTTGGTAAACTTTAGGAGCTAGGAAATGGTCCACTTGACAGAAATGTTCAAATTTACTGGCATTTCATATATTCTGTGCTCTAACATTGTCCTGACTCTTTCTGTATATTCTTTACTTATGTTTTGGTTTTCCTTAATCAAAGTGTGTCTTTTAAATCTTTTCAAAGAAGATTCTTTGGACTTACTAAATCACCTGAATTTTATACGTTTTCTGTTGTATTAAGTTCTGCTCATATCTTTATTTATCTTTTTTCTATGTTCTCAGGGTTTATTGTTTTCATCTTCTGATGTCAATTAAAACACTTGGTTATTCATTTTAATAAACCTTTTTACTTATAAAGATTTGAACTTTTGAAGATTCCAGCTTACTTGTACTTGTCTAAGGGTCAGGTCCTCTCCATTGTTGCTGGCCTAAGGCTTAGTTCACCATACAGCAATGTATATATTGACCTATTTTCCCCTCGACTTTCTGTGATTCCCTACATCTCACCTTTCTTTGCAGACAAGCCATTTGAAATACCCTTAACTTATTTCACAGCCAATAAGTCTTTGAAATAATGTGTATTTTTTAGAGAAATCTTCTTATATAATTAGGCAGAAAATCTGACCTGCCATAGTTTTCAAAACAGCATAATTTCACTCTTCTCAATGATTAATCTGTTGTATTACACAACCTTGGAGTATTTAGCTTTATCAATGACATGTCCTTGAAAAATGTTTTAGAGATCCTACCAGTCTTTGAAAACATCCTTGTGCCTTGTTTCAGTTCCAGTTTTATGTATATTTTCTGCCTTGCACCCGATTATTCCTACATCTGATGGATGGACTTGGGAATCTAATTCTGGTATTGATGGTTTTGGCTGATTGTCTCCCCTTGTAGCTGCTTTCTTCATTATTGTGTAAATTTAGATCATGAGCTCATGTTTAGCTAAACAGCTGACCTTGTAAGAGGCTTAGGTGTGAACGCTCGTAAGTTTCAGCAGAAAGTCGGCAAAGATTTATTTGTGTCCCTCCAATGAGTGGCCCGCAAGGACCCCGTTTTCTACAAGTGTTGGTCCAATACTCCCTCTAGAGGCAGGGGACTCAGACAGGGCTGCTTTGCGGCCCCCGATCTGGGGCCGGGGCAGTGGGCGGCCTGTGGCCCGGGCAGGAGCCTCTCCGCGTGTGTCCCAGGGACCCATCTGCCTGCGAACTTCGGTCACCTGGCAGTAAACTACGATGCCCAGACGTATGCTTATGTGTGCAGCGCGGTATACTGCGCGGACACGTTCCACACACACTTCAAGTAAGAGGGCGGCCTGAGTGGAAATGTGAGAGTTTGGGCAGCTGTGCAGACAAAGAAGGCGCCCTTTGGCCTGGGCCTAAAAGCTTGTGACACTCCACTGGGCCTGCAGGGCTCTGAGGGCCCAGCCCTGGGCCCCCTGCTCCCCTGCCCTTTGTTCAGTCACAGCAGAGATGGCCACACCCACTCCCTCAGTGAGGGCAGTGTTCCAACCTCCCTCAGCCCCGCCCCCTCTCCGCAGGTTACCATGGACTACAGAGGCTGCATTCTGAGGCCAGGGCGTTCCGAGAATGCCAAGGGCAGACATGATGACCTTAAATGATTTCCTCTTGTGTCAGTGTTGGTAAACTTTAGGAGCTAGGAAATGGTCCACTTTACAGAAATGTTCAAATTTACTGGCATTTCATATATTCTCTGCTCTAACATTGTCCTGACTCTTTCTGTATATTCTTTACTTATGTTTTGGTTTTCCTTAATCAAAGTGTGTCTTTTAAATCTTTTCAAAGAGAATTCTTTGGACTTACTAAATCACCTGAATTTTATACGTTTTCTGTTGTATTAAGTTCTGCTCATATCTTTATTTATCTTTTCTCTATGTTCTCAGGGTTTATTGTTTTCATCTTCTGATGTCAATTAAAACACTTGGTTATTCATTTTAATAAATCTTTTTACTTATAAAGATTTGAACTTTTGAAGATTCCAGCTTACTTGTACGTGTCTAAGGGTCAGGTCCTCTCCATTGTTGCTGGCCTAAGGCTTAGTTCACCATACAGCAATGTATATATTGACCTATTTTCCCCTTGACTTTCTGTGATTCCCTACATCTCACCTTTCTTTGCAGACAAGCCATTTGAAATACCCTTAACTTATTTCACAGCCAATAAGTCTTTGAAATAATGTGTATTTTTTAGAGAAATCTTCTTATATAATTAGGCAGAAAATCTGACCTGCAATAGTTTTCAAAACAGCATAATTTCACTCTTCTCAATGATTAATCTGTTGCATTACACAACCTTGGAGTATTTAGCTTTATCAATGACATGTCCTTTAAAAATGTTTTAGAGATCCTACCAGTCTTTGAAAACATTCTTGTGCCTTGTTTCAGTTCCAGTTTTATGTATATTTTCTGCCTTGCACCCGATTATTCCTACATCTGATGGATGGACTTGGGAATCTAATTCTGGTATTGATGGTTTTGGCTGATTGTCTCCCCTTGTAGCTGCTTTCTTCATTATTGTGTAAATTTAGATCATGAGCTCATGTTTAGCTAAACAGCTGACCTTGTAAGAGGCTTAGTTGTGAACGCTCGTAAGTTTCAGCAGAAAGTCGGCAAAGATTTATTTGTGTCCCTCCAATGAGTGGCCCGCAAGGACCCCGTTTTCTACAAGTGTTGGTCCAATACTCCCTCTAGAGGCAGGGGACTCAGACAGGGCTGCTTTGCGGCCCCCGATCTGGGGCAGGGGCAGTGGGCGGCCTGTGACCCGGGCAGGAGCCCTTCCGCATGTGTCCCAGGGACCCATCTGCCTGCAAACTTCGGTCACCTGGCAGGAAGCTACGATGCCCAGACCTATGCTTAGCTGTGCAGCGCGGTATACTGCACGGACACGTTCCACACACACTTCAAGTAAGAGGGCGGCCTGAGTGGAAAGGTGAGAGTTTGGGCAGCTGTGCAGACAAAGAAGGCGCCCTTTGGCCTGGGCCTAAAAGCTTGTGACACTCCACTGGGGCTGCCGTGCTCTGAGGGCCCTGCCCTGGGCCCCATGCTCCCCTGCCCTTTGTTCAGTCACAGCAGAGATGGCCACACCCACTCCCTCAGTGAGGGCAGTGTTCCAACCTCCCTCAGCCCCGCCCCCTCTCCGCAGGTTACCATGGACTACAGAGGCTGCATTCTGAGGCCAGGGTGTTCCGAGAATGCCAAGGGCAGGCATGATGACCTTAAATGATTTTTTTTTTTTTTTTTTTTTTTTTTGCTGTACGCGGGCCTCTCACTGCTGTGGCCTCTCCCGTTGCGGAGCACAGGCTCCGGACACACAGGCTCCGCGGCCACGGCTCGCGGGCCCAGCCGCTCTGCGGCATGTGGGACCTTCCGGGGCCGGGGCACGAACCCGTGTCCCCTGCATCGGCAGGCGGACTCTCAACCACTGCGCCACCAGGGAAGCCCAAATGATTTCCTCTTGTGTCAGTGTTGGTAAACTTTAGGAGCTAGGAAATGGTCCACTTGACAGAAATGTTCAAATTTACTGGCATTTCATATATTCTCTGCTCTAACATTGTCCTGACTCTTTCTGTATATTCTTTACTTATGTTTTGGTTTTCCTTAATCAAAGTGTGTCTTTTAAATCTTTTCAAAGAAGATTCTTTGGACTTACTAAATCACCTGAATTTTATACGTTTTCTGTTGTATTAAGTTCTGCTCATATCTTTATTTATCTGTTCTCTATGTTCTCAGGGTTTATTGTTTTCATCTTCTGATGTCAATTAAAACACTTGGTTATTCATTTTAATAAATCTTTTTACTTATAAAGATTTGAACTTTTGAAGATTCCAGCTTACTTGTTCGTGTCTAAGGGTCAGGTCCTCTCCATTGTTGCTGGCCTAAGGCTTAGTTCACCATACATCAATGTATATATTGACCTATTTTCCCCTCGACTTTCTGTGATTCCCTACATCTCACCTTTCTTTGCAGACAAGCCATTTGAAATACCCTTAACTTATTTCACAGCCAATAAGTCTTTGAAATAATGTGTATTTTTTAGAGAAATCTTCTTATATAATTAGGCAGAAAATCTGACCTGCCATAGTTTTCAAAACAGCATAATTTCACTCTTCTCAATGATTAATCTGTTGTATTACACAACCTTGGAGTATTTAGCTTTATCAATGACATGTCCTTGAAAAATGTTTTAGAGATCCTACCAGTCTTCTAAAACATCCTTGTGCCTTGTTTCAGTTCCAGTTTTATGTATATTTTCTGCCTTGCACCAGATTATTCCTATATCTGATGGATGGCCTTGGGAATCTAATTCTGGTATTGATGGTTTTGGCTGATTGTCTCCCCTTGTAGCTGCTTTATTCATTACTGTGTAAATTTAGATCATGAGCTCATGTTTAGCTAAACAGCTGATCTTGTAAGAGGCTTAGGTGTGAACGCTCGTAAGTTTCAGCAGAAAGTCGGCAAAGATTTATTTGTGTCCCTCCAAGGAGTGGCCCGCAAGGACCCCGTTTTCTAAAAGTGTTGGTCCAATACTCCCTCTAGAGGCAGGGGACTCAGACAGGGCTGCTTTGCGGCCCCCGATCTGGGGCAGGGGCAGTGGGCGGCCTGTGGCCCGGGCAGGAGCCTCTCCGCGTGTGTCCCAGGGACCCATCTGCCTGCGAACTTCGGTCACCTGGCAGGAAGCTACGGTGCCCAGACCTATGCTTAGCTGTGCAGCACGGTATACTGCACGGACACGTTCCACACACACTTCAAGTAAGAGGGCGGCCTGAGTGGAAAGGTGAGAGTTTGGGCAGCTGTGCAGACAAAGAAGGCGCCCTTTGGCCTGGGCCTAAAAGCTTGTGACACTCCACTGGGCCTGCCGGGCTCTGAGGGCCCTGCCCTGGTCCCCCTGCTCCCCTGCCCTTTGTTCAGTCACAGCAGAGATGGCCACACCCACTCCCTCAGTGAGGGAAGTGTTCCAACCTCCCTCAGCCCCGCCCCCTCTCCGCAGGTTACCATGGACTACAGAGGCTGCATTCTGAGGCCAGGGCGTTCCGAGAACGCCAAGGGCAGACATGATGACCTTAAATGATTTCCTCTTGTGTCAGTGTTGGTAAACTTTAGGAGCTAGGAAATGGTCCACTTTACAGAAATGTTCAAATTTACTGGCATTTCATATATTCTCTGCTCTAACATTGTCCTGACTCTTTCTGTATATTCTTTACTTATGTTTTGGTTTTCCTTAATCAAAGTGTTTCTTTTAAATCTTTTCGAAGAAGATTCTTTGGACTTACTAAATCACCTGAATTTTATACGTTTTCTGTTGTATTAAGTTCTGCTCATATCTTTATTTATCTTTTCTCTATGTTCTCAGGGTTTATTGTTTTCATCTTCTGATGTCAATTAAAACACTTGGTTATTCATTTTAATAAATCTTTTTACTTATAAAGATTTGAACTTTTGAAGATTCCAGCTTACTTGTTCGTGTCTAAGGGTCAGGTCCTCTCCATTGTTGCTGGCCTAAGGCTTAGTTCACCATACAGCAATGTATATATTGACCTATTTTCCCCTCGACTTTCTGTGATTCCCTACATCTCACCTTTCTTTGCAGACAAGCCATTTGAAATACCCTTAACTTATTTCACAGCCAATAAGTCTTTGAAATAATGTGTATTTTTTAGAGAAATCTTCTTATATAATTAGGCAGAAAATCTGACCTGCCATAGTTTTCAAAACAGCATAATTTCACTCTTCTCAATGATTAATCTGTTGTATTACACAACCTTGGAGTATTTAGCTTTATCAATGACATGTCCTTGAAAAATGTTTTAGAGATCCTACCAGTCTTTGAAAACATCCTTGTGCCTTGTTTCAGTTCCAGTTTTATGTATATTTTCTGCCTTGCACCCGATTATTCCTTCATCTGATGGATGGCCTTGGGAATCTAATTCTGGTATTGATGGTTTTGGCTGATTGTCTCCCCTTGTAGCTGCTTTCTTCATTATTGTGTAAATTTAGATCATGAGCTCATGTTTAGCTAAACAGCTGACCTTGTAAGAGGCTTAGGTGTGAACGCTCGTAAGTTTCATCAGAAAGTCGGCAAAGATTTATTTGTGTCCCTCCAATGAGTGGCCCGCAAGGACCCCGTTTTCTACAAGTGTTGGTCCAATACTCCCTCTAGAGGCAGGGGACTCAGACAGGGCTGCTTTGCGGCCCCCGATCTGGGGCCGGGGCAGTGGGTGGCCTGTGGCCCGCACAGGAGCCTCTCCGCGTGTGTCCCAGGGACCCATCTGCCTGCGAACTTCGGTCACCTGGCAGGAAGCTACGATGCTCAGACCTATGCTTAGCTGTGCAGCACGGTATACTGCACGGACACGTTCCACACACACTTCAAGTAAGAGGGCGGCCTGAGTGGAAAGATGAGAGGTTGGGCAGCTGTGCAGACAAAGAAGGCGCCCTTTGGCCTGGGCCTAAAAGCTTGTGACACTCCACTGGGCCTGCCGGGCTCTGAGGGCCCTGCCCTGGGCCCCCTGCTCCCCTGCCCTTTGTTCAGTCACAACAGAGATGGCCACACCCACTCCCTCAGTGAGGGCAGTGTTCCAACCTCCCTCAGCCCCGCCCACTCTCCGCAGGTTACCATGGACTATAGAGGCTGCATTCTGAGGCCAGGGCGTTCCGAGAATGCCAAGGGCAGACATGATGACCTTAAATGATTTCCTCTTGTGTCAGTGTTGGTAAACTTTAGGAGCTAGGAAATGGTCCACTTGACAGAAATGTTCAAATTTACTGGCATTTCATATATTGTCTGCTCTAACATTGTCCTGACTCTTTCTGTATATTCTTTACTTATGTTTTGGTTTTCCTTAATCAAAGTGTGTCTTTTAATTCTTTTCAAAGAAGATTCTTTGGACTTACTAAATCACCTGAATTTTATACGTTTTCTGTTGTATTAAGTTCTGCTCATATCTTTATTTATCTTTTCTCTATGTTCTCAGGGTTTATTGTTTTCATCTTCTGATGTCAATTAAAACACTTGGTTATTCATTTTAATAAATCTTTTTACTTATAAAGATTTGAACTTTTGAAGATTCCAGCTTACTTGTTCGTGTCTAAGGGTCAGATCCTCTCCATTGTTGCTGGCCTAAGCTTAGTTCACCATACAGCAATGTATATATTGACCTATTTTCCCCTCGACTTTCTGTGATTCCCTACATCTCACCTTTCTTTGCAGACAAGCCATTTGAAATACCCTTAACTTATTTCACAGCCAATAAGTCTTTGAAATAATGTGTATTTTTTAGAGAAATCTTCTTATATAATTAGGCAGAAAATCTGACCTGCCATAGTTTTCAAAACCGCATAATTTCACTCTTCTCAATGATTAATCTGTTGTATTACACAACCTTGGAGTATTTAGCTTTATCAATGACATGTCCTTTAAAAATGTTTTAGAGATCCTACCAGTCTTTGAAAACATCCTTGTGCCTTGTTTCAGTTCCAGTTTTATGTATATTTTCTGCCTTGCACCCGATTATTCCTACATCTGATGGATGGCCTTGGGAATCTAAATCTGGTATTGATGGTTTTGGCTGCTTGTCTCCCCTTGTAGCTGCTTTCTTCATTATTGTGTAAATTTAGATCATGAGCTCATGTTTAGCTAAACAGCTGACCTTGTAAGAGGCTTAGGTGTGAACGCTCATAAGTTTCAGCAGAGAGTCGGAAAAGATTTATTTGTGTCCCTCCAATGAGTGGCACGCAAGGACCCCGTTTTCTACAAGTGTTGGTCCAATACTCCCTCTAGAGGCAGGGGACTCAGACAGGGCTGCTTTGCGGCCCCCGATCTGGGGCAGGGGCAGTGGGCGGCCTGTGGCCCGGGCAGGAGCCTCTCCGCGTGTGTCCCAGGGACCCATCTGCCTGCGAACTTCAGTCACCTGGCAGGAAGCTACGATGCCCAGACCTATGCTTAGCTGTGCAGCACGGTATACTGCACGGACACGTTCCACACACACTTCAAGTAAGAGGGCGGCCTGAGTGGAAAGATGAGAGTTTGGGCAGCTGTGCAGACAAAGAAGGCGCCCTTTGGCCTGGGCCTAAAAGCTTGTGACACTCCACTGGTGCTGCCGGGCTCTGAGGGCCCTGCCCTGGGCCCCCTACTCCCCTGCCCTTTGTTCAGTCACAGCAGAGATGGCCACACCCACTCCCTCAGTGAGGGCAGTGTTCCAACCTCCCTCAGCCCCGCCCCCTCTCCGCAGGTTACCATGGACTACAGAGGCTGCATTCTGAGGCCAGGGCGTTCCGAGAATGCCAAGGGCAGACATGATGACCTTAAATGATTTCCTCTTGTGTCAGTGTTGGTAAACTTTAGGAGCTAGGAAATGGTCCACTTGACAGAAATGTTCAAATTTACTGGCATTTCATATATTGTCTGCTCTAACATTGTCCTGACTCTTTCTGTATATTCTTTAATTATGTTTTGGTTTTCCTTAATCAAAGTGTGTCTTTTTAATCTTTTCAAAGAAGATTCTTTGGACTTACTAAATCACCTGAATTTTATATGTTTTCTGTTGTATTAAGTTCTGCTCATATCTTTATTTATCTTTTCTCTATGTTCTCAGGGTTTATTGTTTTCATCTTCTGATGTCAATTAAAACACTTGGTTATTCATTTTAATAAATCTTTTTACTTTTAAAGATTTGAACTTTTGAAGATTCCAGCTTACTTGTACGTGTCTAAGGGTCAGGTCCTCTCCATTGTTGCTGGCCTAAGTCTTAGTTCACCATACAGCAATGTATATATTGACCTATTTTCCACTCGACTTTCTGTGATTCCCTACATCTCACCTTTCTTTGCAGACAAGCCATTTGAAATACCCTTAACTTATTTCACAGCCAATAAGTCTTTGAAATAATGTGTATTTTTTAGAGAAATCTTCTTATATAATTAGGCAGAAAATCTGACCTGCCATAGTTTTCAAAACAGCATAATTTCACTCTTCTCAATGATTAATCTGTTGTATTACACAACCTTGGAGTATTTAGCTTTATCAATGACATGTCCTTGAGAAATGTTTTAGAGATCCTACCAGTCTTTGAAAACATCCTTGTGCCTTGTTTCAGTTCCAGTTTTAGGTATATATTCTGCCTTGCATCCGATTATTCCTTCATCTGATGGATGGCCTTGGGAATCTAATTCTGGTATTGATGGTTTTGGCTGATTGTCTCCCCTTGTAGCTGCTTTCTTCATTATTGTGTAAATTTAGATCATGAGCTCATGTCTAGCTAAACAGCTGACCTTGTAAGAGGCTTAGGTGTGAAGGCTCGTAAGTTTCAGCAGAAAGTCGGCAAAGATTTATTTGTGTCCCTCCAATGAGTGGCCCGCAAGGACCCCGTTTTCTACAAGTGTTGGTCCAGTACTCCCACTAGATTCAGGGGACTCAGACAGGGCTGCTTTGCGGCTCCCGATCTGGGGCAGGGGCAGTGTGCGGCCTGTGACCCGGGCAGGAGCCTCTCCGCGTGTGTCCCAGGGACCCATCTGCCTACGAACTTCGGTCACCTGGCAGGAAGCTACGATGCCCAGACCTATGCTTAGCTGTGCAGCGCGGTATACTGCACGGACACGTTCCACACACACTTCAAGTAAGAGGGCGGCCTGAGTGGAAAGGTGAGAGTTTGGGCTGCTGTGCAGACAAAGAAGGCGCCCTTTGGCCTGGGCCTAAAAGCTTGTGACACTCCACTGGGCCTGCCGGGCTCTGAGGGCCCTGCCCTGGTCCCACTGCTCCCCTGCCCTTTGTTCATTCACAGCAGAGATGGCCACACCCACTCCCTCAGTGAGGGCAGTGTTCCAACCTCCCTCAGCCCCGCCCCCTCTCCGCAGGTTACCATGGACTACAGAGGCTGCATTCTGAGGCCAGGGCGTTACGAGAATGCCAAGGGCAGACAAGATGACCTTAAATGATTTCCTCTTGTGTCAGTGTTGGTAAACTTTAGGAGCTAGGAAATGGTCCACTTGACAGAAATGTTCAAATTTACTGGCATTTCATATATTCTCTGCTCTAACATTGTCCTGACTCTTTCTGTATATTCTTTACTTATGTTTTGGTTTTCCTTAATCAAAGTGTTTCTTTTAAATCTTTTCAAAGAAAATTCTTTGGACTTACTAAATCACCTGAATTTTATACGTTTTGTGTTGTATTAAGTTCTGCTCATATCTTTATTTATCTTTTCTCTATGTTCTCAGGGTTTATTGTTTTCATCTTCTGATGACAATTAAAACACTTGGTTATTCATTTTAATAAATCTTTTTACTTATAAAGATTTGAACTTTTGAAGATTCCAGCTTACTTGTACGTGTCTAAGGGTCAGGTCCTCTCCATTGTTGCTGGCCTAAATCTTATTTCACCATACAGCAATGTATATATTGACCTATTTTCCCCTCGACTTTCTGTGATTCCCTACATCTCACCTTTCTTTGCAGACAAGCCATTTGAAATACCCTTAACTTATTTCACAGCCAAGAAGTCTTTGAAATAATGTGTATTTTTTAGAGAAATCTTCTTATATAATTAGGCAGAAAATCTGACCTGCCATAGTTTTCAAAACTGCATAATTTCACTCTTCTCAATGATTAATCTGTTGTATTACACAACCTTGGAGTATTTAGCTTTATCAATGACATGTCCTTGAAAAATGTTTTAGAGATCCTACCAGTCTTTGAAAACATCCTTGTGCCTTGTTTCAGTTCCAGTTTTATGTATATTTTCTGCCTTGCACCCGGTTATTCCTGCATCTGATGGATGGACTTGGGAATCTAATTCTGGTATTGATGGTTTTGGCTGATTGTCTCCCCTTGTAGCTGCTTTCTTCATTACTGTGTAAATTTAGATCATGAGCTCATGTTTAGCTAAACAGCTGACCTTGTAAGAGGCTTAGGTGTGAACGCTCGTAAGTTTCAGCAGAAAGTCGGCAAAGATTTATTTGTGTCCCTCCAAGGAGTGGCCCGCAAGGACACCGTTTTCTAAAAGTGTTGGTCCAATACTCCCTCTAGAGGCAGGGGACTCAGACAGGGCTGCTTTGCGGCCCCCGATCTGGGGCCGGGGCAGTGGGCGGCCTGTGGCCCGGGCAGGAGCCTCTCCGCGTGTGTCCCAGGGACCCATCTGCCTGCGAACTTCGGTCACCTGGCAGGAAGCTACGGTGCCCAGACCTATGCTTAGCTGTGCAGCACGGTATACTGCACGGACACGTTCCACACACACTTCAAGTAAGAGGGCGGCCTGAGTGGAAAGGTGAGAGTTTGGGCAGCTGTGCAGACAAAGAAGGCGCCCTTTGGCCTGGGCCTAAAAGCTTGTGACACACCACTGGGCCTGCCAGGCTCTGAGGGCCCTGCCCTGGTCCCCCTGCTCCCCTGCCCTTTGTTCAGTCACAGCAGAGATGGCCACACCCACTCCCTCAGTGAGGGAAGTGTTCCAACCTCCCTCAGCCCCGCCCCCTCTCCGCAGGTTACCATGGACTACAGAGGCTGCATTCTGAGGCCAGGGCGTTCCGAGAACGCCAAGGGCAGACATGATGACCTTAAATGATTTCCTCTTGTGTCAGTGTTGGTAAACTTTAGGAGCTAGGAAATGGTCCACTTTACAGAAATGTTCAAATTTACTGGCATTTCATATATTCTCTGCTCTAACATTGTCCTGACTCTTTCTGTATATTCTTTACTTATGTTTTGGTTTTCCTTAATCAAAGTGTTTCTTTTAAATCTTTTCGAAGAAGATTCTTTGGACTTACTAAATCACCTGAATTTTATACGTTTTCTGTTGTATTAAGTTCTGCTCATATCTTTATTTATCTTTTCTCTATGTTCTCAGGGTTTATTGTTTTCATCTTCTGATGTCAATTAAAACACTTGGTTATTCATTTTAATAAATCTTTTTACTTATAAAGATTTGAACTTTTGAAGATTCCAGCTTACTTGTTCGTGTCTAAGGGTCAGGTCCTCTCCATTGTTGCTGGCCTAAGGCTTAGTTCACCATACAGCAATGTATATATTGACCTATTTTCCCCTCGACTTTCTGTGATTCCCTACATCTCACCTTTCTTTGCAGACAAGCCATTTGAAATACCCTTAACTTATTTCACAGCCAATAAGTCTTTGAAATAATGTGTATTTTTTAGAGAAATCTTCTTATATAATTAGGCAGAAAATCTGACCTGCCATAGTTTTCAAAACAGCATAATTTCACTCTTCTCAATGATTAATCTGTTGTATTACACAACCTTGGAGTATTTAGCTTTATCAATGACATGTCCTTGAAAAATGTATTAGAGATCCTACCAGTCTTTGAAAACATCCTTGTGCCTTGTTTCAGTTCCAGTTTTATGTATATTTTCTGCCTTGCACCCGATTATTCCTTCATCTGATGGATGGCCTTGGGAATCTAATTCTGGTATTGATGGTTTTGGCTGATTGTCTCCCCTTGTAGCTGCTTTCTTCATTATTGTGTAAATTTAGATCATGAGCTCATGTTTAGCTAAACAGCTGACCTTGTAAGAGGCTTAGGTGTGAACGCTCGTAAGTTTCATCAGAAAGTCGGCAAAGATTTATTTGTGTCCCTCCAATGAGTGGCCCGCAAGGACCCCGTTTTCTACAAGTGTTGGTCCAATACTCCCTCTAGAGGCAGGGGACTCAGACAGGGCTGCTTTGCGGCCCCCGATCTGGGGCCGGGGCAGTGGGTGGCCTGTGGCCCGCACAGGAGCCTCTCCGCGTGTGTCCCAGGGACCCATCTGCCTGCGAACTTCGGTCACCTGGCAGGAAGCTACGATGCTCAGACCTATGCTTAGCTGTGCAGCACGGTATACTGCACGGACACGTTCCACACACACTTCAAGTAAGAGGGCGGCCTGAGTGGAAAGATGAGAGGTTGGGCAGCTGTGCAGACAAAGAAGGCGCCCTTTGGCCTGGGCCTAAAAGCTTGTGACACTCCACTGGGCCTGCCGGGCTCTGAGGGCCCTGCCCTGGGCCCCCTGCTCCCCTGCCCTTTGTTCAGTCACAGCAGAGATGGCCACACCCACTCCCTCAGTGAGGGCAGTGTTCCAACCTCCCTCAGCCCCGCCCACTCTCCGCAGGTTACCATGGACTATAGAGGCTGCATTCTGAGGCCAGGGCGTTCCGAGAATGCCAAGGGCAGACATGATGACCTTAAATGATTTCCTCTTGTGTCAGTGTTGGTAAACTTTAGGAGCTAGGAAATGGTCCACTTGACAGAAATGTTCAAATTTACTGGCATTTCATATATTGTCTGCTCTAACATTGTCCTGACTCTTTCTGTATATTCTTTACTTATGTTTTGGTTTTCCTTAATCAAAGTGTGTCTTTTAATTCTTTTCAAAGAAGATTCTTTGGACTTACTAAATCACCTGAATTTTATACGTTTTCTGTTGTATTAAGTTCTGCTCATATCTTTATTTATCTTTTCTCTATGTTCTCAGGGTTTATTGTTTTCATCTTCTGATGTCAATTAAAACACTTGGTTATTCATTTTAATAAATCTTTTTACTTATAAAGATTTGAACTTTTGAAGATTCCAGCTTACTTGTTCGTGTCTAAGGGTCAGATCCTCTCCATTGTTGCTGGCCTAAGCTTAGTTCACCATACAGCAATGTATATATTGACCTATTTTCCCCTCGACTTTCTGTGATTCCCTACATCTCACCTTTCTTTGCAGACAAGCCATTTGAAATACCCTTATCTTATTTCACAGCCAATAAGTCTTTGAAATAATGTGTATTTTTTAGAGAAATCTTCTTATATAATGAGGCAGAAAATCTGACCTGCCATAGTTTTCAAAACAGCATAATTTCACTCTTCTCAATGATTAATCTGTTGTATTACACAACCTTGGAGTATTTAGCTTTATCAATGACATGTCCTTTAAAAATGTTTTAGAGATACTACCAGTCTTTGAAAACATCCTTGTGCCTTGTTTCAGTTCCAGTTTTATGTATATTTTCTGCCTTGCACCCGATTATTCCTACATCTGATGGATGGCCTTGGGAATCTAATTCTGGTATTGATGGTTTTGGCTGATTGTCTCCCCTTGTAGCTGCTTTCTTCATTATTGTGTAAATTTAGATCATGAGCTCATGTTTAGCTAAACAGCTGACCTTGTAAGAGGCTTAGGTGTGAACGCTCATAAGTTTCAGCAGAGAGTCGGAAAAGATTTATTTGTGTCCCTCCAATGAGTGGCACGCAAGGACCCCGTTTTCTACAAGTGTTGGTCCAATACTCCCTCTAGAGGCAGGGGACTCAGACAGGGCTGCTTTGCGGCCCCCGATCTGGGGCAGGGGCAGTGGGCGGCCTGTGGCCCGGGCAGGAGCCTCTCCGCGTGTGTCCCAGGGACCCATCTGCCTGCGAACTTCAGTCACCTGGCAGGAAGCTACGATGCCCAGACCTATGCTTAGCTGTGCAGCACGGTATACTGCACGGACACGTTCCACACACACTTCAAGTAAGAGGGCGGCCTGAGTGGAAAGATGAGAGTTTGGGCAGCTGTGCAGACAAAGAAGGCGCCCTTTGGCCTGGGCCTAAAAGCTTGTGACACTCCACTGGTGCTGCCGGGCTCTGAGGGCCCTGCCCTGGGCCCCCTACTCCCCTGCCCTTTGTTCAGTCACAGCAGAGATGGCCACACCCACTCCCTCAGTGAGGGCAGTGTTCCAACCTCCCTCAGCCCCGCCCCCTCTCCGCAGGTTACCATGGACTACAGAGGCTGCATTCTGAGGCCAGGGCGTTCCGAGAATGCCAAGGGCAGACATGATGACCTTAAATGATTTCCTCTTGTGTCAGTGTTGGTAAACTTTAGGAGCTAGGAAATGGTCCACTTTACAGAAATGTTCAAATTTACTGGCATTTCATATATTGTCTGCTCTAACATTTTCCTGACTCTTTCTGTATATTCTTTACTTATGTTTTGGTTTTCCTTAATCAAAGTGTGTCTTTTTAATCTTTTCAAAGAAGATTCTTTGGACTTACTAAATCACCTGAATTTTATATGTTTTCTGTTGTATTAAGTTCTGCTCATATCTTTATTTATCTTTTCTCTATGTTCTCAGGGTTTATTGTTTTCATCTTCTGATGTCAATTAAAACACTTGGTTATTCATTTTAATAAATCTTTTTACTTTTAAAGATTTGAACTTTTGAAGATTCCAGCTTACTTGTACGTGTCTAAGGGTCAGGTCCTCTCCATTGTTGCTGGCCTAAGTCTTAGTTCACCATACAGCAATGTATATATTGACCTATTTTCCACTCGACTTTCTGTGATTCCCTACATCTCACCTTTCTTTGCAGACAAGCCATTTGAAATACCCTTAACTTATTTCACAGCCAATAAGTCTTTGAAATAATGTGTATTTTTTAGAGAAATCTTCTTATATAATTAGGCAGAAAATCTGACCTGCCATAGTTTTCAAAACAGCATAATTTCACTCTTCTCAATGATTAATCTGTTGTATTACACAACCTTGGAGTATTTAGCTTTATCAATGACATGTCCTTGAGAAATGTTTTAGAGATCCTACCAGTCTTTGAAAACATCCTTGTGCCTTGTTTCAGTTCCAGTTTTATATATATATTCTGCCTTGCATCCGATTATTCCTTCATCTGATGGATGGCCTTGGGAATCTAATTCTGGTATTGATGGTTTTGGCTGATTGTCTCCCCTTGTAGCTGCTTTCTTCATTATTGTGTAAATTTAGATCATGAGCTCATGTCTAGCTAAACAGCTGACCTTGTAAGAGGCTTAGGTGTGAAGGCTCGTAAGTTTCAGCAGAAAGTCGGCAAAGATTTATTTGTGTCCCTCCAATGAGTGGCCCGCAAGGATCCCGTTTTCTACAAGTGTTGGTCCAATACTCCCTCTAGAGGCAGGGGACTCAGACAGGGCTGCTTTGCGGCTCCCGATCTGGGGCAGGGGCAGTGTGCGGCCTGTGACCCGGGCAGGAGCCTCTCCGCGTGTGTCCCAGGGACCCATCTGCCTACGAACTTCGGTCACCTGGCAGGAAGCTACGATGCCCAGACCTATGCTTAGCTGTGCAGCGCGGTATACTGCACGGACACGTTCCACACACACTTCAAGTAAGAGGGCGGCCTGAGTGGAAAGGTGAGAGTTTGGGCTGCTGTGCAGACAAAGAAGGCGCCCTTTGGCCTGGGCCTAAAAGCTTGTGACACTCCACTGGGCCTGCCGGGCTCTGAGGGCCCTGCCCTGGTCCCACTGCTCCCCTGCCCTTTGTTCAGTCACAGCAGAGATGGCCACACCCACTCCCTCAGTGAGGGCAGTGTTCCAACCTCCCTCAGCCCCGCCCCCTCTCCGCAGGTTACCATGGACTACAGAGGCTGCATTCTGAGGCCAGGGCGTTCCGAGAACGCCAAGGGCAGACATGATGACCTTAAATGATTTCCTCTTGTGTCAGTGTTGGTAAACTTTAGGAGCTAGGAAATGGTCCACTTTACAGAAATGTTCAAATTTACTGGCATTTCATATATTCTCTGCTCTAACATTGTCCTGACTCTTTCTGTATATTCTTTACTTATGTTTTGGTTTTCCTTAATCAAAGTGTTTCTTTTAAATCTTTTCGAAGAAGATTCTTTGGACTTACTAAATCACCTGAATTTTATACGTTTTCTGTTGTATTAAGTTCTGCTCATATCTTTATTTATCTTTTCTCTATGTTCTCAGGGTTTATTGTTTTCATCTTCTGATGTCAATTAAAACACTTGGTTATTCATTTTAATAAATCTTTTTACTTATAAAGATTTGAACTTTTGAAGATTCCAGCTTACTTGTTCGTGTCTAAGTGTCAGGTCCTCTCCATTGTTGCTGGCCTAAGGCTTAGTTCACCATACAGCAATGTATATATTGACCTATTTTCCCCTCGACTTTCTGTGATTCCCTACATCTCACCTTTCTTTGCAGACAAGCCATTTGAAATACCCTTAACTTATTTCACAGCCAATAAGTCTTTGAAATAATGTGTATTTTTTAGAGAAATCTTCTTATATAATTAGGCAGAAAATCTGACCTGCCATAGTTTTCAAAACAGCATAATTTCACTCTTCTCAATGATTAATCTGTTGTATTACACAACCTTGGAGTATTTAGCTTTATCAATGACATGTCCTTGAAAAATGTTTTAGAGATCCTACCAGTCTTCTAAAACATTCTTGTGCCTTGTTTCAGTTCCAGTTTTATGTATATTTTCTGCCTTGCACCCGATTATTCCTTCATCTGATGGATGGCCTTGGGAATCTAATTCTGGTATTGATGGTTTTGGCTGATTGTCTCCCCTTGTAGCTGCTTTCTTCATTATTGTGTAAATTTAGATCATGAGCTCATGTTTAGCTAAACAGCTGACCTTGTAAGAGGCTTAGGTGTGAACGCTCGTAAGTTTCAGCAGAAAGTCGGCAAAGATTTATTTGTGTCCCTCCAATGAGTGGCCCGCAAGGACCCCGTTTTCTACAAGTGTTGGTCCAATACTCCCTCTAGAGGCAGGGGACTCAGACAGGGCTGCTTTGCGGCCCCCGATCTGGGGCCGGGGCAGTGGGTGGCCTGTGGCCCGCACAAGAGCCTCTCCGCGTGTGTCCCAGGGACCCATCTGCCTGCGAACTTCGGTCACCTGGCAGGAAGCTACGATGCCCAGACCTATGCTTAGCTGTGCAGCACGGTATACTGCATGGACACGTTCCACACACACTTCAAGTAAGAGGGCGGCCTGAGTGGAAAGATGAGAGGTTGTGCAGCTGTGCAGACAAAGAAGGCGCCCTTTGGCCTGGCCCTAAAAGCTTGTGACACTCCACTGGGCCTGCCGGGCTCTGAGGGCCCTGCCCTGGGCCCCCTGCTCCCCTGCCCTTTGTTCAGTCACAGCAGAGATGGCCACACCCACTCCCTCAGTGAGGGCAGTGTTCCTACCTCCCTCAGCCCCGCCCACTCTCCGCAGGTTACCATGGACTACAGAGGCTGCATTCTGAGGCCAGGGCGTTCCGAGAATGCCAAGGGCAGACATGATGACCTTAAATGATTTCCTCTTGTGTCAGTGTTGGTAAACTTTAGGAGCTAGGAAATGGTCCACTTGACAGAAATGTTCAAATTTACTGGCATTTCATATATTGTCTGTTCTAACATTGTCCTGACTCTTTCTGTATATTCTTTACTTATGTTTTGGTTTTCCTTAATCAAAGTGTGTCTTTTAATTCTTTTCAAAGAAGATTCTTTGGACTTACTAAATCACCTGAATTTTATACGTTTTCTGTTGTATTAAGTTCTGCTCATATCTTTATTTATCTTTTCTCTATGTTCTCAGGGTTTATTGTTTTCATCTTCTGATGTCAATTAAAACACTTGGTTATTCATTTTAATAAATCTTTTTACTTATAAAGATTTGAACTTTTGAAGATTCCAGCTTACTTGTTCGTGTCTAAGGGTCAGATCCTCTCCATTGTTGCTGGCCTAAGCTTAGTTCACCATACAGCAATGTATATATTGACCTATTTTCCCCTCGACTCTCTGTGATTCCCTACATCTCACCTTTCTTTGCAGACAAGCCATTTGAAATACCCTTAACTTATTTCACAGCCAATAAGTCTTTGAAATAATGTGTATTTTTTAGAGAAATCTTCTTATATAATTAGGCAGAAAATCTGACCTGCCATAGTTTTCAAAACAGCATAATTTCACTCTTCTCAATGATTAATCTGTTGTATTACACAACCTTGGAGTATTTAGCTTTATCAATGACATGTCCTTTAAAAATGTTTTAGAGATCCTACCAGTCTTTGAAAACATTCTTGTGCCTTGTTTCAGTTCCAGGTTTATGTATATTTTCTGCCTTGCACCCGATTATTCCTACATCTGATGGATGGCCTTGGGAATCTAATTCTGGTATTGATGGTTTTGGCTGATTGTCTCCCCATGTAGCTGCTTTCTTCATTATTGTGTAAATTTAGATCATGAGCTCATGTTTAGCTAAACAGCTGACCTTGTAAGAGGCTTAGGTGTGAACGCTCGTAAGTTTCAGCAGAAAGTCGGCAAAGATTTATTTGTGTCCCTCCAATGAGTGGCCGGCAAGGACCCCGTTTTTTACAAGTGTTGGTCCAATACTCCCTCTAGAGGCAGGGGACTCAGACAGGGCTGCTTTGCGGCCCCCGATCTGGGGCAGGGGCAGTGGGCGGCCTGTGACCCGGGCAGGAGCCCCTCCGCGTGTGTCCCAGGGACCCATCTGCCTGCAAACTTCGGTCACCTGGCAGGAAGCTACGATGCCCAGACCTATGCTTAGCTGTGCAGCGCGGTATACTGCACGGACACGTTCCACACACACTTCAAGTAAGAGGGCGGCCTGAGTGGAAAGGTGAGAGTTTGGGCAGCTGTGCAGACAAAGAAGGCGCCCTTTGGCCTGGGCCTAAAAGCTTGTGACACTCCACTGGGGCTGCCGGGCTCTGAGGGCCCTGCCCTGGGCCCCCTGCTCCCCTGCCCTTTGTTCAGTCACAGCAGAGATGGCCACACCCACTCCCTCAGTGAGGGCAGTGTTCCAACCTCCCTCAGCCCCGCCCCCTCTCCGCAGGTTACCATGGACTACAGACGCTGCATTCTGAGGCCAGGGCGTTCCGAGAATGCCAAGGGCAGACATGATGACCTTAAATGATTTCCTCTTGTGTCAGTGTTGGTAAACTTTAGGAGCTAGGAAATGGTCCACTTTACAGAAATGTTCAAATTTACTGGCATTTCATATATTCTCTGCTCTAACATTGTCCTGACTCTTTCTGTATATTCTTTACTTATGTTTTGGTTTTCCTTAATCAAAGTGTGTCTGTTAATTCTTTTCAAAGAAGATTCTTTGGACTTACTAAATCACCTGAATTTTATACGTTTTCTGTTGTATTAAGTTCTGCTCATATCTTTATTTATCTTTTCTCTATGTTCTCAGGGTTTATTGTTTTCATCTTCTGATGTCAATTAAAACACTTGGTTATTCATTTTAATAAATCTTTTTACTTATAAAGATTTGAACTTTTGAAGATTCCAGCTTACTTGTTCGTGTCTAAGGGTCAGGTCCTCTCCATTGTTGCTGGCCTAAGCTTAGTTCACCATACAGCAATGTATATATTGACCTATTTTCCCCTCGACTTTCTGTGATTCCCTACATCTCACCTTTCTTTGCAGACAAGCCATTTGAAATACCCTTAACTTATTTCACAGCCAATAAGTCTTTGAAATAATGTGTATTTTTTAGAGAAATCTTCTTATATAATTAGGCAGAAAATCTGACCTGCCATAGTTTTCAAAACAGCATAATTTCACTCTTCTCAATGATTAATCTGTTGTATTACACAACCTTGGAGTATTTAGCTTTATCAATGACATGTCCTTGAAAAATGTTTTAGAGATCCTACCAGTCTTCTAAAACATCCTTGTGCCTTGTTTCAGTTCCAGTTTTATGTATATTTTCTGCCTTGCACCAGATTATTCCTATATCTGATGGATGGCCTTGGGAATCTAATTCTGGTATTGATGGTTTTGGCTGATTGTCTCCCCTTGTAGCTGCTTTCTTCATTATTGTGTAAATTTAGATCATGAGCTCATGTTTAGCTAAACAGCTGACCTTGTAAGAGGCTTAGGTGTGAACGCTCGTAAGTTTCAGCAGAAAGTCGGCAAAGATTTATTTGTGTCCCTCCAATGAGTGGCCCGCAAGGACCCCGTTTTCTACAAGTGTTGGTCCAATACTCCCTCTAGAGGCAGGGGACTCAGACAGGGCTGCTTTGCGGCCCCCGATCTGGGGCCGGGGCAGTGGGCGGCCTGTGGCCCGGGCAGGAGCCTCTCCGCGTGTGTCCCAGGGACCCATCTGCCTGCGAACTTCGGTCACCTGGCAGGAAGCTACGATGCCCAGACCTATGCTTAGCTGTGCAGCACGGTATACTGCACGGACACGTTCCACACACACTTCAAGTAAGAGGGCGGCCTGAGTGGAAAGATGAGAGTTTGGGCAGCTGTGCAGACAAAGAAGGCGCCCTTTGGCCTGGGCCTAAAAGCTTGTGACACTCCACTGGGCCTGCCGGGCTCTGAGGGCCCTGCCCTGGGCCCACTGCTCCCCTGCCCTTTGTTCAGTCACAGCAGAGATGGCCACACCCACTCCCTCAGTGAGGGCAGTGTTCCAAGCTCCCTCAGCCCCGCCCCCTCTCCACAGGTTACCATGGACTACAGAGGCTGCATTCTGAGGCCAGGGCGTTCCGAGAATGCCAAGGGCAGACATGATGACCTTAAATGATTTCCTCTTGTGTCAGTGTTGGTAAATTTTAGGAGCTAGGAAATGGTCCACTTTACAGAAATGTTCAAATTTACTGGCATTTCATATATTCTCTGCTCTAACATTGTCCTGACTCTTTCTGTATATTCTTTACTTATGTTTTGGTTTTCCTTAATCAAAGTGTGTCTTTTAAATCTTTTCAAAGAAAATTGTTTGGACTTACTAAATCACCTGAATTTTTTTACGTTTTCTGTTGTATTAAGTTCTGCTCATATCTTTATTTATCTTTTCTCTATGTTCTCAGGGTTTATTGTTTTCATCTTCTGATGTCAATTAAAACACTTGGTTATTCATTTTAATAAATCTTTTTACTTATAAAGATTTGAACTTTTGAAGATTCCAGCTTACTTGTACGTGTCTAAGGGTCAGGTCCTCTCCATTGTTGCTGGCCTAAGGCTTAGTTCACCATACAGCAATGTATATATTGACCTATTTTCCCCTCGACTTTCTGTGATTCCCTACATCTCACCTTTCTTTGCAGACAAGCCATTTGAAATACCCTTAACTTATTTCACAGCCAATAAGTCTTTGAAATAATGTGTATTTTTTAGAGAAATCTTCTTATATAATTAGGCAGAAAATCTGACCTGGCATAGTTTTCAAAACAGCATAATTTCACTCTTCTCAATGATTAATCTGTTGTATTACACAACCTTGGAGTATTTAGCTTTATCAATGACATGTCCTTGAAAAATGTTTTAGAGATCCTACCAGTCTTTGAAAACATCCTTGTGCCTTGTTTCAGTTCCAGTTTTATGTATATTTTCTGCCTTGCACCCGATTATTCCTACATCTGATGGATGGCCTTGGGAATCTAATTCTGGTATTGATGGTTTTGGCTGATTGTCTCCCCTTGTAGCTGCTTTCTTCATTATTGTGTAAATTTAGATCATGAGCTCATGTTTAGCTAAACAGCTGACCTTGTAAGAGGCTTAGGTGTGAACGCTCATAAGTTTCAGCAGAGAGTCGGAAAAGATTTATTTGTGTCCCTCCAATGAGTGGCACGCAAGGACCCCGTTTTCTACAAGTGTTGGTCCAATACTCCCTCTAGAGGCAGGGGACTCAGACAGGGCTGCTTTGCGGCCCCCGATCTGGGGCAGGGGCAGTGGGCGGCCTGTGGCCCGGGCAGGAGCCTCTCCGCGTGTGTCCCAGGGACCCATCTGCCTGCGAAATTCAGTCACCTGGCAGGAAGCTACGATGCCCAGACCTATGCTTAGCTGTGCAGCACGGTATACTGCACGGACACGTTCCACACACACTTCAAGTAAGAGGGCGGCCTGAGTGGAAAGATGAGAGTTTGGGCAGCTGTGCAGACAAAGAAGGCGCCCTTTGGCCTGGGCCTAAAAGCTTGTGACACTCCACTGGGCCTGCCGGGCTCTGAGGGCCCTGCCCTGGGCCCCCTGCTCCCCTGCCCTTTGTTCACTCACAGCAGAGATGGCCACAACCACTCCCTCAGTGAGGGCAGTGTTCCAAGCTCCCTCAGCCCCGCCCCCTCTCCGCAGGTTACCATGGACTACAGAGGCTGCATTCTGAGGCCAGGGCGTTCCGAGAATGCCAAGGGCAGACATGATGACCTTAAATGATTTCCTCTTGTGTCAGTGTTGGTAAACTTTAGGAGCTAGGAAATGGTCCACTTTACAGAAATGTTCAAATTTACTGGCATTTCATATATTCTCTGCTCTAACATTGTCCTGACTCTTTCTGTATATTCTTTACTTATGTTTTGGTTTTCCTTAATCAAAGTGTTTCTTTTAAATCTTTTCGAAGAAGATTCTTTGGACTTACTAAATCACCTGAATTTTATACGTTTTCTGTTGTATTAAGTTCTGCTCATATCTTTATTTATCTTTTCTCTATGTTCTCAGGGTTTATTGTTTTCATCTTCTGATGTCAATTAAAACACTTGGTTATTCATTTTAATAAATCTTTTTACTTATAAAGATTTGAACTTTTGAAGATTCCAGCTTACTTGTACATGTCTAAGGGTCAGGTCCTCTCCATTGTTGCTGCCCTAAGGCTTAGTTCACCATACAGCAATGTATATATTGACCTATTTTCCCCTCGAGTTTCTGTGATTCCCTACATCTCACCTTTCTTTGCAGACAAGCCATTTGAAATACCCTTAACTTATTTCACAGCCAATAAGTCTTTGAAATAATGTGTATTTTTTAGAGAAATCTTCTTATATAATTAGGCAGAAAATCTGACCTGCCATAGTTTTCAAAACACCATAATTTCACTCTTCTCAATGATTAATCTGTTGTATTACACAACCTTGGAGTATTTAGCTTTATCAATGACATGTCCTTGAAAAATGTTTTAGAGATCCTACCAGTCTTTGAAAACATCCTTGTGCCTTGTTTCAGTTCCAGCTTTATGTATATTTTCTGCCTTGCAACCGATTATTCCTATATCTGATGGATGGCCTTGGGAATCTAATTCTGGTATTGATGGTTTTGGCTGATTGTCTCCCCTTGTAGCTGCTTTCTTCATTATTGTGTAAATTTAGATCATGAGCTCATGTTTAGCTAAACAGCTGACCTTGTAAGGGCTTAGGTGTGAACGCTCGTAAGTTTCAGCAGAAAGTCGGCAAAGATTTATTTGTGTCCCTCCAATGAGTGGCCCGCAAGGACCCCGTTTTCTACAAGTGTTGGTCCAATACTCCCTCTAGAGGCAGGGGACTCAGACAGGGCTGATTTGCGGCCCCCGATCTGGGGCCGGGGCAGTGGGCGGCCTGTGGCCCGCGCAGGAGCCTCTCCGCGTGTGTCCCAGGGACCCATCTGCCTGCGAACTTCGGTCACCTGGCAGGAAGCTACGATGCCCAGACCTATGCTTAGCTGTGCAGCACGGTATACTGCACGGACACGTTCCACACACACTTCAAGTAAGAGGGCGGCCTGAGTGGAAAGATGAGAGTTTGGGCAGCTGTGCAGACAAAGAAGGCGCCCTTTGGCCTGGGCCTAAAAGCTTGTGACACTCCACTGGGCCTGCCGGGCTCTGAGGGCCCTGCCCTGGGCCCCCTGCTCCCCTGCCCTTTGTTCAGTCACAGCAGAGATGGCCACACCCACTCCCTCAGTGAGGGCAGTGTTCCAACCTCCCTCAGCCCCGCCCCCTCTCCGCAGGTTACCATGGACTACAGAGGCTGCATTCTGAGGCCAGGGCGTTCCGAGAATGCCAAGGGCAGACATGATGACCTTAAATGATTTCCTCTTGTGTCAGTGTTGGTAAACTTTAGGAGCTAGGAAATGGTCCACTTTACAGAAATGTTCAAATTTACTGGCATTTCATATATTGTCTGCTCTAACATTGTCCTGACTCTTTCTGTATATTCTTTACTTATGTTTTGGTTTTCCTTAATCAAAGTGTGTCTTTTAAATCTTTTCAAAGAAGATTCTTTGGACTTACTAAATCACCTGAATTTTATACGTTTTCTGTTGTATTAAGTTCTGCTCATATCTTTATTTATCTTTTCTCTATGTTCTCAGGGTTTATTGTTTTCATCTTCTGATGTCAATTAAAACACTTGGTTATTCATTTTAATAAATCTTTTTACTTATAAAGATTTGAACTTTTGAAGATTCCAGCTTACTTGTACGTGTCTAAGGGTCAGGTCCTCTCCATTGTTGCTGGCCTAAGCTTAGTTCACCATACAGCAATGTATATATTGACCTATTTTCCCCTCGACTTTCTGTGATTCCCTACATCTCACCTTTCTTTGCAGACAAGCCATTTGAAATACCCTTAACTTATTTCACAGCCAATAAGTCTTTGAAATAATGTGTATTTTTTAGAGAAATCTTCTTATATAATTAGGCAGAAAATCTGACCTGCCATAGTTTTCAAAACAGCATAATTTCACTCTTCTCAATGATTAATCTGTTGTATTACACAACCTTGGAGTATTTAGCTTTATCAATGACATGTCCTTGAAAAATGTTTTAGAGATCCTACCAGTCTTTGAAAACATCCTTGTGCCTTGTTTCAGTTCCAGTTTTATGTATATTTTCTGCCTTGCACCCGATTATTCCTACATCTGATGGATGGCCTTGGGAATCTAATTCTGGTATTGATGGTTTTGGCTGATTGTCTCCCCTTGTAGCTGCTTTCTTCATTATTGTGTAAATTTAGATCATGAGCTCATGTTTAGCTAAACAGCTGACCTTGTAAGAGGCTTAGGTGTGAACGCTCATAAGTTTCAGCAGAGAGTCGGAAAAGATTTATTTGTGTCCCTCCAATGAGTGGCACGCAAGGACCCCGTTTTCTACAAGTGTTGGTCCAATACTCCCTCTAGAGGCAGGGGACTCAGACAGGGCTGCTTTGCGGCCCCCGATCTGGGGCAGGGGCAGTGGGCGGCCTGTGGCCCGGGCAGGAGCCTCTCCGCGTGTGTCCCAGGGACCCATCTGCCTGCGAAATTCAGTCACCTGGCAGGAAGCTACGATGCCCAGACCTATGCTTAGCTGTGCAGCACGGTATACTGCACGGACACGTTCCACACACACTTCAAGTAAGAGGGCGGCCTGAGTGGAAAGATGAGAGTTTGGGCAGCTGTGCAGACAAAGAAGGCGCCCTTTGGCCTGGGCCTAAAAGCTTGTGACACTCCACTGGGCCTGCCGGGCTCTGAGGGCCCTGCCCTGGGCCCCCTGCTCCCCTGCCCTTTGTTCACTCACAGCAGAGATGGCCACAACCACTCCCTCAGTGAGGGCAGTGTTCCAAGCTCCCTCAGCCCCGCCCCCTCTCCGCAGGTTACCATGGACTACAGAGGCTGCATTCTGAGGCCAGGGCGTTCCGAGAATGCCAAGGGCAGACATGATGACCTTAAATGATTTCCTCTTGTGTCAGTGTTGGTAAACTTTAGGAGCTAGGAAATGGTCCACTTTACAGAAATGTTCAAATTTACTGGCATTTCATATATTCTCTGCTCTAACATTGTCCTGACTCTTTCTGTATATTCTTTACTTATGTTTTGGTTTTCCTTAATCAAAGTGTTTCTTTTAAATCTTTTCGAAGAAGATTCTTTGGACTTACTAAATCACCTGAATTTTATACGTTTTCTGTTGTATTAAGTTCTGCTCATATCTTTATTTATCTTTTCTCTATGTTCTCAGGGTTTATTGTTTTCATCTTCTGATGTCAATTAAAACACTTGGTTATTCATTTTAATAAATCTTTTTACTTATAAAGATTTGAACTTTTGAAGATTCCAGCTTACTTGTACATGTCTAAGGGTCAGGTCCTCTCCATTGTTGCTGCCCTAAGGCTTAGTTCACCATACAGCAATGTATATATTGACCTATTTTCCCCTCGAGTTTCTGTGATTCCCTACATCTCACCTTTCTTTGCAGACAAGCCATTTGAAATACCCTTAACTTATTTCACAGCCAATAAGTCTTTGAAATAATGTGTATTTTTTAGAGAAATCTTCTTATATAATTAGGCAGAAAATCTGACCTGCCATAGTTTTCAAAACACCATAATTTCACTCTTCTCAATGATTAATCTGTTGTATTACACAACCTTGGAGTATTTAGCTTTATCAATGACATGTCCTTGAAAAATGTTTTAGAGATCCTACCAGTCTTTGAAAACATCCTTGTGCCTTGTTTCAGTTCCAGCTTTATGTATATTTTCTGCCTTGCAACCGATTATTCCTATATCTGATGGATGGCCTTGGGAATCTAATTCTGGTATTGATGGTTTTGGCTGATTGTCTCCCCTTGTAGCTGCTTTCTTCATTATTGTGTAAATTTAGATCATGAGCTCATGTTTAGCTAAACAGCTGACCTTGTAAGGGCTTAGGTGTGAACGCTCGTAAGTTTCAGCAGAAAGTCGGCAAAGATTTATTTGTGTCCCTCCAATGAGTGGCCCGCAAGGACCCCGTTTTCTACAAGTGTTGGTCCAATACTCCCTCTAGAGGCAGGGGACTCAGACAGGGCTGATTTGCGGCCCCCGATCTGGGGCCGGGGCAGTGGGCGGCCTGTGGCCCGCGCAGGAGCCTCTCCGCGTGTGTCCCAGGGACCCATCTGCCTGCGAACTTCGGTCACCTGGCAGGAAGCTACGATGCCCAGACCTATGCTTAGCTGTGCAGCACGGTATACTGCACGGACACGTTCCACACACACTTCAAGTAAGAGGGCGGCCTGAGTGGAAAGATGAGAGTTTGGGCAGCTGTGCAGACAAAGAAGGCGCCCTTTGGCCTGGGCCTAAAAGCTTGTGACACTCCACTGGGCCTGCCGGGCTCTGAGGGCCCTGCCCTGGGCCCCCTGCTCCCCTGCCCTTTGTTCAGTCACAGCAGAGATGGCCACACCCACTCCCTCAGTGAGGGCAGTGTTCCAACCTCCCTCAGCCCCGCCCCCTCTCCGCAGGTTACCATGGACTACAGAGGCTGCATTCTGAGGCCAGGGCGTTCCGAGAATGCCAAGGGCAGACATGATGACCTTAAATGATTTCCTCTTGTGTCAGTGTTGGTAAACTTTAGGAGCTAGGAAATGGTCCACTTTACAGAAATGTTCAAATTTACTGGCATTTCATATATTGTCTGCTCTAACATTGTCCTGACTCTTTCTGTATATTCTTTACTTATGTTTTGGTTTTCCTTAATCAAAGTGTGTCTTTTAAATCTTTTCAAAGAAGATTCTTTGGACTTACTAAATCACCTGAATTTTATACGTTTTCTGTTGTATTAAGTTCTGCTCATATCTTTATTTATCTTTTCTCTATGTTCTCAGGGTTTATTGTTTTCATCTTCTGATGTCAATTAAAACACTTGGTTATTCATTTTAATAAATCTTTTTACTTATAAAGATTTGAACTTTTGAAGATTCCAGCTTACTTGTACGTGTCTAAGGGTCAGGTCCTCTCCATTGTTGCTGGCCTAAGCTTAGTTCACCATACAGCAATGTATATATTGACCTATTTTCCCCTCGACTTTCTGTGATTCCCTACATCTCACCTTTCTTTGCAGACAAGCCATTTGAAATACCCTTAACTTATTTCACAGCCAATAAGTCTTTGAAATAATGTGTATTTTTTAGAGAAATCTTCTTATATAATTAGGCAGAAAATCTGACCTGCCATAGTTTTCAAAACAGCATAATTTCACTCTTCTCAATGATTAATCTGTTGTATTACACAACCTTGGAGTATTTAGCTTTATCAATGACATGTCCTTGAAAAATGTTTTAGAGATCCTACCAGTCTTCTAAAACATCCTTGTGCCTTGTTTCAGTTCCAGTTTTATGTATATTTTCTGCCTTGCACCAGATTATTCCTATATCTGATGGATGGCCTTGGGAATCTAATTCTGGTATTGATGGTTTTGGCTGATTGTCTCCCCTTGTAGCTGCTTTCTTCATTATTGTGTAAATTTAGATCATGAGCTCATGTTTAGCTAAACAGCTGACCTTGTAAGAGGCTTAGGTGTGAACGCTCGTAAGTTTCAGCAGAAAGTCGGCAAAGATTTATTTGTGTCCCTCCAATGAGTGGCCCGCAAGGACCCCGTTTTCTACAAGTGTTGGTCCAATACTCCCTCTAGAGGCAGGGGACTCAGACAGGGCTGCTTTGCGGCCCCCGATCTGGGGCAGGGGCAGTGGGCGGCCTGAGATCCGGGCAGGAGCCTCTCCGCATGTGTCCCTGGGACCCATCTGCCTGCGAACTTCGGTCACCTTGCAGGAAGCTACGATGCCCAGACCTATGCTTATCTGTGCAGCGCGGTGTACTGCACGGACACGTTCCACACACACTTCAAGTAAGAGGGCGGCCTGAGTGGAAAGGTGAGAGTTTGGGCAGCTGTGCAGACAAAGAAGGCGCCCTTTGGCCTGGGCCTAAAAGCTTGTGACACTCCACTGGGCCTGCCGGGCTCTGAGGGCCCTGCCCTGGGCCCCCTGCTCCCCTGCCCTTTGTTCAGTCACAGCAGAGATGGCCACACCCACTCCCTCAGTGAGGGCAGTGTTCCAAACTTCCTCAGCCCCGCCCCCTCTCCGCAGGTTACCATGGACTACAGAGGCTGCATTCTGAGGCCAGGGCGTTCCGAGAATGCGAAGGGCAGACATGATGACCTTAAATGATTTCCTCTTGTGTCAGTGTTTGTAAACTTTAGGAGCTAGGAAATGGTCCACTTGACAGAAATGTTCAAATTTACTGGCATTTCATATATTCTGTGCTCTAACATTTTCCTGACTCTTTCTGTATATTCTTTACTTATGTTTTGGTTTTCCTTAATCAAAGTGTGTCTTTTAAATCTTTTCAAAGAAGATTCTTTGGACTTACTAAATCACCTGAATTTTATACGTTTTCTGTTGTATTAAGTTCTGCTCATATCTTTATTTAACTTTTTTCTATGTTCTCAGGGTTTATTGTTTTCATCTTCTGATGTCAATTAAAACACTTGGTTATTCATTTTAATAAATCTTTTTACTTATAAAGATTTGAACTTTTGAAGATTCCAGCTTACTTGTACATGTCTAAGGGTCAGGTCCTCTCCATTGTTGCTGCCCTAAGGCTTAGTTCACCATACAGCAATGTATATATTGACCTATTTTCCCCTCGAGTTTCTGTGATTCCCTACATCTCACCTTTCTTTGCAGACAAGCCATTTGAAATACCCTTAACTTATTTCACAGCCAATAAGTCTTTGAAATAATGTGTATTTTTTAGAGAAATCTTCTTATATAATTAGGCAGAAAATCTGACCTGCCATAGTTTTCAAAACACCATAATTTCACTCTTCTCAATGATTAATCTGTTGTATTACACAACCTTGGAGTATTTAGCTTTATCAATGACATGTCCTTGAAAAATGTTTTAGAGATCCTACCAGTCTTTGAAAACATCCTTGTGCCTTGTTTCAGTTCCAGCTTTATGTATATTTTCTGCCTTGCAACCGATTATTCCTATATCTGATGGATGGCCTTGGGAATCTAATTCTGGTATTGATGGTTTTGGCTGATTGTCTCCCCTTGTAGCTGCTTTCTTCATTATTGTGTAAATTTAGATCATGAGCTCATGTTTAGCTAAACAGCTGACCTTGTAAGGGCTTAGGTGTGAACGCTCGTAAGTTTCAGCAGAAAGTCGGCAAAGATTTATTTGTGTCCCTCCAATGAGTGGCCCGCAAGGACCCCGTTTTCTACAAGTGTTGGTCCAATACTCCCTCTAGAGGCAGGGGACTCAGACAGGGCTGATTTGCGGCCCCCGATCTGGGGCCGGGGCAGTGGGCGGCCTGTGGCCCGCGCAGGAGCCTCTCCGCGTGTGTCCCAGGGACCCATCTGCCTGCGAACTTCGGTCACCTGGCAGGAAGCTACGATGCCCAGACCTATGCTTAGCTGTGCAGCACGGTATACTGCACGGACACGTTCCACACACACTTCAAGTAAGAGGGCGGCCTGAGTGGAAAGATGAGAGTTTGGGCAGCTGTGCAGACAAAGAAGGCGCCCTTTGGCCTGGGCCTAAAAGCTTGTGACACTCCACTGGGCCTGCCGGGCTCTGAGGGCCCTGCCCTGGGCCCCCTGCTCCCCTGCCCTTTGTTCAGTCACAGCAGAGATGGCCACACCCACTCCCTCAGTGAGGGCAGTGTTCCAACCTCCCTCAGCCCCGCCCCCTCTCCGCAGGTTACCATGGACTACAGAGGCTGCATTCTGAGGCCAGGGCGTTCCGAGAATGCCAAGGGCAGACATGATGACCTTAAATGATTTCCTCTTGTGTCAGTGTTGGTAAACTTTAGGAGCTAGGAAATGGTCCACTTTACAGAAATGTTCAAATTTACTGGCATTTCATATATTGTCTGCTCTAACATTGTCCTGACTCTTTCTGTATATTCTTTACTTATGTTTTGGTTTTCCTTAATCAAAGTGTGTCTTTTAAATCTTTTCAAAGAAGATTCTTTGGACTTACTAAATCACCTGAATTTTATACGTTTTCTGTTGTATTAAGTTCTGCTCATATCTTTATTTATCTTTTCTCTATGTTCTCAGGGTTTATTGTTTTCATCTTCTGATGTCAATTAAAACACTTGGTTATTCATTTTAATAAATCTTTTTACTTATAAAGATTTGAACTTTTGAAGATTCCAGCTTACTTGTACGTGTCTAAGGGTCAGGTCCTCTCCATTGTTGCTGGCCTAAGCTTAGTTCACCATACAGCAATGTATATATTGACCTATTTTCCCCTCGACTTTCTGTGATTCCCTACATCTCACCTTTCTTTGCAGACAAGCCATTTGAAATACCCTTAACTTATTTCACAGCCAATAAGTCTTTGAAATAATGTGTATTTTTTAGAGAAATCTTCTTATATAATTAGGCAGAAAATCTGACCTGCCATAGTTTTCAAAACAGCATAATTTCACTCTTCTCAATGATTAATCTGTTGTATTACACAACCTTGGAGTATTTAGCTTTATCAATGACATGTCCTTGAAAAATGTTTTAGAGATCCTACCAGTCTTCTAAAACATCCTTGTGCCTTGTTTCAGTTCCAGTTTTATGTATATTTTCTGCCTTGCACCAGATTATTCCTATATCTGATGGATGGCCTTGGGAATCTAATTCTGGTATTGATGGTTTTGGCTGATTGTCTCCCCTTGTAGCTGCTTTCTTCATTATTGTGTAAATTTAGATCATGAGCTCATGTTTAGCTAAACAGCTGACCTTGTAAGAGGCTTAGGTGTGAACGCTCGTAAGTTTCAGCAGAAAGTCGGCAAAGATTTATTTGTGTCCCTCCAATGAGTGGCCCGCAAGGACCCCGTTTTCTACAAGTGTTGGTCCAATACTCCCTCTAGAGGCAGGGGACTCAGACAGGGCTGCTTTGCGGCCCCCGATCTGGGGCAGGGGCAGTGGGCGGCCTGTGACCCGGGCAGGAGCCTCTCCGCATGTGTCCCTGGGACCCATCTGCCTGCGAACTTCGGTCACCTTGCAGGAAGCTACGATGCCCAGACCTATGCTTATCTGTGCAGCGCGGTGTACTGCACGGACACGTTCCACACACACTTCAAGTAAGAGGGCGGCCTGAGTGGAAAGGTGAGAGTTTGGGCAGCTGTGCAGACAAAGAAGGCGCCCTTTGGCCTGGGCCTAAAAGCTTGTGACACTCCACTGGTCCTGCCGGGCTCTGAGGGCCCTGCCCTGGGCCCCCTGCTCCCCTGCCCTTTGTTCAGTCACAGCAGAGATGGCCACACCCACTCCCTCAGTGAGGGCAGTGTTCCAAACTTCCTCAGCCCCGCCCCCTCTCCGCAGGTTACCATGGACTACAGAGGCTGCATTCTGAGGCCAGGGCGTTCCGAGAATGCGAAGGGCAGACATGATGACCTTAAATGATTTCCTCTTGTGTCAGTGTTTGTAAACTTTAGGAGCTAGGAAATGGTCCACTTGACAGAAATGTTCAAATTTACTGGCATTTCATATATTCTGTGCTCTAACATTTTCCTGACTCTTTCTGTATATTCTTTACTTATGTTTTGGTTTTCCTTAATCAAAGTGTGTCTTTTAAATCTTTTCAAAGAAGATTCTTTGGACTTACTAAATCACCTGAATTTTATACGTTTTCTGTTGTATTAAGTTCTGCTCATATCTTTATTTAACTTTTTTCTATGTTCTCAGGGTTTATTGTTTTCATCTTCTGATGTCAATTAAAACACTTGGTTATTCATTTTAATAAATCTTTTTACTTATAAAGATTTGAACTTTTGAAGATTCCAGCTTACTTGTACGTGTCTAAGGGTCAGGTCCTCTCCATTGTTGCTGGCCTAAGGCTTAGTTCACCATACAGCAATGTATATATTGACCTATTTTCCCCTCGACTTTCTGTGATTCCCTACATCTCACCTTTCTTTGCAGACAAGCCATTTGAAATACCCTTAACTTATTTCACAGCCAATAAGTCTTTGAAATAATGTGTATTTTTTAGAGAAATCTTCTTATATAATTAGGCAGAAAATCTGACCTGCCATAGTTTTCAAAACAGCATAATTTCACTCTTCTCAATGATTAATCTGTTGTATTACACAACCTTGGAGTATTTAGCTTTATCAATGACATGTCCTTGAAAAATGTTTTAGAGATCCTACCAGTCTTTGAAAACATCCTTGTGCCTTGTTTCAGTTCCAGTTTTATGTATATTTTCTGCCTTGCAACCGATTATTCCTTCATCTGATGGATGGCCTTGGGAATCTAATTCTGGTATTGATGGTTTTGGCTGATTGTCTCCCCTTGTAGCTGCTTTCTTCATTATTGTGTAAATTTAGATCATGAGCTCATGTTTAGCTAAACAGCTGACCTTGTAAGAGGCTTAGGTGTGAACGCTCGTAAGTTTCAGCAGAAAGTCGGCAAAGATTTATTTGTGTCCCTCCAATGAGTGGCCCGAAAGGACCCCGTTTTCTACAAGTGTTGGTCCAATACTCCTTCTAGAGGCAGGGGACACAGACAGGGCTGATTTGCGGCCCCCGATCTGGGGCCGGGGCAGTGGGCGGCCTGTGGCCCGCGCAGGAGCCTCTCCGCGTGTGTCCCAGGGACCCATCTGCCTGCGAACTTCGGTCACCTGGCAGGAAGCTACGATGCCCAGACCTATGCTTTGCTGTGCAGCACGGTATACTGCACGAACACGTTCCACACACACTTCAAGTAAGAGGGCGGCCTGAGTGGAAAGATGAGAGTTTGGGCAGCTGTGCAGACAAAGAAGGCGCCCTTTGGCCTGGGCCTAAAAGCTTGTGACACTCCACTGGGCCTGCCGGGCTCTGAGGGCCCTGCCCTGGGCCCCCTGCTCCCCTGCCCTTTGTTCAGTCACAGCAGAGATGGCCACACCCACTCCCTCAGTGAGGGCAGTGTTCCAACCTCCCTCAGCCCCGCCCCCTCTCCGCAGGTTACCATGGACTACAGAGGCTGCATTCTGAGGCCAGGGCGTTCCGAGAATGCCAAGGGCAGACATGATGACCTTAAATGATTTCCTCTTGTGTCAGTGTTGGTAAACTTTAGGAGCTAGGAAATGGTCCACTTCACAGAAATGTTCAAATTTACTGGCATTTCATATATTGTCTGCTCTAACATTGTCCTGACTCTTTCTGTATATTCTTTACTTATGTTTTGGTTTTCCTTAATCAAAGTGTGTCTTTTAAATCTTTTCAAAGAAGATTCTTTGGACTTACTAAATCACCTGAATTTTATACGTTTTCTGTTGTATTAAGTTCTGCTCATATCTTTATTTATCTTTTCTCTATGTTCTCAGGGTTTATTGTTTTCATCTTCTGATGTCAATTAAAACACTTGGTTATTCATTTTAATAAATCTTTTTACTTATAAAGATTTGAACTTTTGAAGATTCCAGCTTACTTGTTCGTGTCTAAGGGTCAGGTCCTCTCCATTGTTGCTGGCCTAAGGCTTAGTTCACCATACAGCAATGTATATATTGACCTATTTTCCCCTCGACTTTCTGTGATTCCCTACATCTCACCTTTCTTTGCAGACAAGCCATTTGAAATACCCTTAACTTATTTCACAGCCAATAAGTCTTTGAAATAATGTGTATTTTTTAGAGAAATCTTCTTATATAATGAGGCAGAAAATCTGACCTGCCATAGTTTTCAAAACAGCATAATTTCACTCTTCTCAATGATTAATCTGTTGTATTACACAACCTTGGAGTATTTAGCTTTATCAATGACATGTCCTTGAAAAATGTTTTAGAGATCCTACCAGTCTTTGAAAACATCCTTGTGCCTTGTTTCAGTTCCAGTTTTATGTATATTTTCTGCCTTGCAACCGATTATTCCTTCATCTGATGGATGGCCTTGGGAATCTAATTCTGGTATTGATGGTTTTGGCTGATTGTCTCCCCTTGTAGCTGCTTTCTTCATTATTGTGTAAATTTAGATCATGAGCTCATGTTTAGCTAAACAGCTGACCTTGTAAGAGGCTTAGGTGTGAACGCTCGTAAGTTTCAGCAGAAAGTCGGCAAAGATTTATTTGTGTCCCTCCAATGAGTGGCCCGAAAGGACCCCGTTTTCTACAAGTGTTGGTCCAATACTCCCTCTAGAGGCAGGGGACTCAGACAGGGCTGCTTTGCGGCCCCCGATCTGGGGCCGGGGCAGTGGGCGGCCTGTGGCCCGCGCAGGAGCCTCTCCGCGTGTGTCCCAGGGACCCATCTGCCTGCGAACTTCGGTCACCTGGCAGGAAGCTACGATGCCTAGACCTATGCTTTGCTGTGCAGCACGGTATACTGCACGAACACGTTCCACACACACTTCAAGTAAGAGGGCGGCCTGAGTGGAAAGATGAGAGTTTGGGCAGCTGTGCAGACAAAGAAGGCGCCCTTTGGCCTGGGCCTAAAAGCTTGTGACACTCCACTGGGCCTGCCGGGCTCTGAGGGCCCTGCCCTGGGCCCCCTGCTCCCCTGCCCTTTGTTCAGTCACAGCAGAGATGGCCACACCAACTCCCTCAGTGAGGGCAGTGTTCCAACCTTCCTCAGCCCCGCCCCCTCTCCGCAGGTTACCATGGACTACAGAGGCTGCATTCTGAGGCCAGGGCGTTCCGAGAATGCGAAGGGCAGACATGATGACCTTAAATGATTTCCTCTTGTGTCAGTGTTTGTAAACTTTAGGTGCTAGGAAATGGTCCACTTGACAGAAATGTTCAAATTTACTGGCATTTCATATATTCTGTGCTCTAACATTTTCCTGACTCTTTCTGTATATTCTTTACTTATGTTTTGGTTTTCCTTAATCAAAGTGTGTCTTTTAAATATTTTCAAAGAAGATTCTTTGGACTTACTAAATCACCTGAATTTTATACGTTTTCTGTTGTATTAAGTTCTGCTCATATCTTTATTTATCTTTTTTCTATGTTCTCAGGGTTTATTGTTTTCATCTTCTGATGTCAATTAAAACACTTGGTTATTCATTTTAATAAATCTTTTTACATATAAAGATTTGAACTTTTGAAGATTCCAGCTTACTTGTACGTGTCTAAGGGTCAGGTCCTCTCCATTGTTGCTGGCCTAAGGCTTAGTTCACCATACAGCAGTGTATATATTGACCTATTTTCCCCTCGACTTTCTGTGATTCCCTACATCTCACCTTTCTTTGCAGACAAGCCATTTGAAATACCCTTAACTTATTTCACAGGCAATAAGTCTTTGAAATAATGTGTATTTTTTAGAGAAATCTTCTTATATAATTAGGCAGAAAATCTGACCTGGCATAGTTTTCAAAACAGCATAATTTCACTCTTCTCAATGATTAATCTGTTGTATTACACAACCTTGGAGTATTTAGCTTTATCAATGACATGTCCTTGAAAAATGTTTTAGAGATCCTACCAGTCTTTGAAAACATCCTTGTGCCTTGTTTCAGTTCCAGTTTTATGTATATTTTCTGCCTTGCACCCGATTATTCCTACATCTGATGGATGGCCTTGGGAATCTAATTCTGGTATTGATGGTTTTGGCTGATTGTCTCCCCTTGTAGCTGCTTTCTTCATTATTGTGTAAATTTAGATCATGAGCTCATGTTTAGCTAAACAGCTGACCTTGTAAGAGGCTTAGGTGTGAACGCTCGTAAGTTTCAGCAGAAAGTCGGCAAAGATTTATTTGTGTCCCTCCAATGAGTGGCCCGCAAGGACCCCGTTTTCTACAAGTGTTGGTCCAATACTCCCTCTAGAGGCAGGGGACTCAGACAGGGCTGCTTTGCGGCCCCCGATCTGGGGCCGGGGCAGTGGGCGGCCTGTGGCCCGGGCAGGAGCCTCTCCGCGTGTGTCCCAGGGACCCATCTGTCTGCAAACTTCGGTCACCTGGCAGGAAACTACGATGCCCAGACGTATGCTTATCTGTGCAGCGCGGTATACTGCGCGGACACGTTCCACACACACTTCAAGTAAGAGGGCGGCCTGAGTGGAAAGGTGAGAGTTTGGGCAGCTGTGCAGACAAAGAAGGCGCCCTTTGGCCTGGGCCTAAAAGCTTCTGACAGTCCACTGGGCCTGCCGGGCTCTGAGGGCCCTGCCCTGGTCCCCCTGCTCCCCTGCCCTTTGTTCAGTCACCGCTGTGATGGCCCCACCCACTCCCTCAGTGAGGGCAGTGTTCCAACCTCCCTCAGCCCCGCCCCCTCTCCGCAGTTTACCATGGACTACAGAGGCTGCATTCTGAGGCCAGGGCGTTCCGAGAATGCCAAGGGCAGACATGATGACCTTAAATGATTTCCTCTTGTGTCAGTGTTGGTAAACTTTAGGAGCTAGGAAATGGTCCACTTTACAGAAATGTTCAAATTTACTGGCATTTCATATATTCTCTGCTCTAACATTGTCCTGACTCTTTCTGTATATTCTTTACTTATGTTTTGGTTTTCCTTAATCAAAGTGTTTCTTTTAAATCTTTTCAAAGAAAATTCTTTGGACTTACTAAATCACCTGAATTTTATACGTTTTCTGTTGTATTAAGTTCTGCTCATATCTTTATTTATCTTTTCTCTATGTTCTCAGGGTTTATTGTTTTCATCTTCTGATGTCAATTAAAACACTTGGTTATTCATTTTAATAAATATTTTTACTTATAAAGATTTGAACTTTTGAAGATTCCAGCTTACTTGTACGTGTCTAAGGGTCAGGTCCTCTCCATTGTTGCTGGCCTAAAGCTTAGTTCACCATACAGCAATGTATATATTGTCCTATTTTCCCCTCGACTTTCTGTGATTCCCTACATCTCACCTTTCTTTGCAGACAAGCCATTTGAAATACCCTTAACTTATTTCACAGCCAAGAAGTCTTTGAAATAATGTGTATTTTTTAGAGAAATCTCCTTATATAATTAGGCAGAAAATCTGACCTGCCATAGTTTTCAAAACAGCATAATTTCACTCTTCTCAATGATTAATCTGTTGTATTACACAACCTTGGAGTATTTAGCTTTATCAATGACATGTCCTTGAAAAATGTTTTAGAGATCCTACCAGTCTTTGAAAACATCCTTGTGCCTTGTTTCAGTTCCAGTTTTATGTATATTTTCTGCCTTGCAGCCGATTATTCCTACATCTGATGGATGGACTTGGGAATCTAATTCTGGTATTGATGGTTTTGGCTGATTGTCTCCCCTTGTAGCTGCTTTCTTCATTACTGTGTAAATTTAGATCATGAGCTCATGTTTAGCTAAACAGCTGACCTTGTAAGAGGCTTAGGTGTGAACGCTCGTAAGTTTCAGCAGAAAGTCGGCAAAGATTTATTTGTGTCCCTCCAATGAGTGGCCCGCAAGGACCCCGTTTTCTACAAGTGTTGGTCCAATACTCCCTCTAGAGGCAGGGGACTCAGACAGGGCTGCTTTGCGGCCCCCGATCTGGGGCCGGGGCAGTGGGCGGCCTGTGGCCCGGGCAGGAGCCTCTCCGCGTGTGTCCCAGGGACCCATCTGCCTGCGAACTTCGGTCACCTGGCAGGAAGCTACGATGCCCATACCTATGCTTAGCTGTGCAGCACGGTATACTGCACGGACACGTTCCACACACACTTCAAGTAAGAGGGCGGCCTGAGTGGAAAGGTGAGAGTTTGGGCAGCTGTGCAGACAAAGAAGGCGCCCTTTGGCCTGGGCCTAAAAGCTTGTGACACTCCACTGGGCCTGCCGGGCTCTGAGGGCCCTGCCCTGGGCCCCCTGCTCCCCTGCCCTTTGTTCAGTCACAGCAGAGATGGCCACACCCACTCCCTCAGTGAGGGCAGTGTTCCAACCTCCCTCAGCCCCGCCCCCTCTCCGCAGGTTACCATGGACTACAGAGGCTGCATTTTGAGGCCAGGGCGTTCCGAGTATGCCAAGGGCAGACATGATGAACTTAAATGATTTCCTCTTGTGTCAGTGTTGGTAAACTTTAGGAGCTAGGAAATGGTCCACTTTACAGAAATGTTCAAATTTACTGGCATTTCATATATTGTCTGCTCTAACATTGTCCTGACTCTTTCTGTATATTCTTTACTTATGTTTTGGTTTTCCTTAATCAAAGTGTGTCTTTTAAATCTTTTCAAAGAAAATTCTTTGGACTTACTAAATCACCTGAATTTTATACGTTTTCTGTTGTATTAAGTTCTGCTCATATCTTTATTTATCTTTTCTCTATGTTCTCAGGGTTTATTGTTTTCATCTTCTGATGTCAATTAAAACACTTGGTTATTCATTTTAATAAATCTTTTTACTTATAAAGATTTGAACTTTTGAAGATTCCAGCTTACTTGTACGTGTCTAAGGGTCAGGTCCTCTCCATTGTTGCTGGCCTAAGGCTTAGTTCACCATACAGCCATGTATATATTGACCTATTTTCCCCTCGACTTTCTGTGATTCCCTACATCTCACCTTTCTTTGCAGACAAGCCATTTGAAATACCCTTAACTTATTTCACAGCCAATAAGTCTTTGAAATAATGTGTATTTTTTAGAGAAATCTTCTTATATAATTAGGCAGAAAATCTGACCTGCCATAGTTTTCAAAACAGCATAATTTCACTCTTCTCAATGATTAATCTGTTGTATTACACAACCTTGGAGTATTTAGCTTTATCAATGACATGTCCTTGAAAAATGTTTTAGAGATCCTACCAGTCTTTGAAAACATCCTTGTGCCTTGTTTCAGTTCCAGTTTTATGTATATTTTCTGCCTTGCACCCGATTATTCCTTCATCTGATGGATGGCCTTGGGAATCTAATTCTGGTATTGATGGTTTTGGCTGATCGTCTCCCCTTGTAGCTGCTTTCTTCATTATTGTGTAAATTTAGATCATGAGCTCATGTTTAGCTAAACAGCTGACCTTGTAAGAGGCTTAGGTGTGAACGCTCATAAGTTTCAGCAGAGAGTCGGAAAAGATTTATTTCTGTCCCTCCAATGAGTGGCACGCAAGGACCCCGTTTTCTACAAGTGTTGGTCCAATACTCCCTCTAGAGGCAGGGGACTCAGACAGGGCTGCTTTGCGGCCCCCGATCTGGGGCAGGGGCAGTGGGCGGCCTGTGGCCCGGGCAGGAGCCTCTCCGCGTGTGTCCCAGGGACCCATCTGCCTGCGAACTTCGGTCACCTGGCAGGAAGCTACGATGCCCAGACCTATGCTTAGCTGTGCAGCACGGTATACTGCATGGACACGTTCCACACACACTTCAAGTAAGAGGGCGGCCTGAGTGGAAAGATGAGAGTTTGGGCAGCTGTGCAGACAAAGAAGGCGCCCTTTGGCCTGGGCCTAAAAGCTTGTGACACTCCACTGGGCCTGCTGGGCTCTGAGGGCCCTGCCCTGGGCCCCCTGCTCCCCTGCCCTTTGTTCAGTCACAGCAGAGATGGCCACACCCACTCCCTCAGTGAGGGCAGTGTTCCAAGCTCCCTCAGCCCCGCCCCCTCTCCGCAGGTTACCATGGACTACAGAGGCTGCATTCTGAGGCCAGGGCGTTCCGAGAATGCCAAGGGCAGACATGATGACCTTAAATGATTTCCTCTTGTGTCAGTGTTGGTAAACTTTAGGAGCTAGGAAATGGTCCACTTTACAGAAATGTTCAAATTTACTGGCATTTCATATATTGTCTGCTCTAACATTGTCCTGACTCTTTCTGTATATTCTTTACTTATGTTTTGGTTTTCCTTAATCAAAGTTTGTCTTTTAAATCTTTTCAAAGAAAATTCTTTGGACTTACTAAATCACCTGAATTTTATACGTTTTCTGTTGTATTAAGTTCTGCTCATATCTTTATTTATCTTTTCTCTATGTTCTCAGGGTTTATTGTTTTCATCTTCTGATGTCAATTAAAACACTTGGTTATTGATTTTAATAAATATTTTTACTTATAAAGATTTGAACTTTTGAAGATTCCAGCTTACTTGTACGTGTCTAAGGGTCAGGTCCTCTCCATTGTTGCTGGCCTAAGGCTTAGTTCACCATACAGCAATGTATATATTGACCTATTTTCCCATCGACTTTCTGTGATTCCCTACATCTCACCTTTCTTTGCAGGCAAGCCATTGGAAATACCCTTAACTTATTTCACAGCCAATAAGTCATTGAAATAATGTGTATTTTTTAGAGAAATCTTCTTATATAATTAGGCAGAAAATCTGACCTGCCATAGTTTTCAAAACAGCATAATTTCACTCTTCTCAATGATTAATCTGTTGTATTACACAACCTTGGAGTATTTAGCTTTATCAATGACATGTCCTTTAAAAATGTTTTAGAGATCCTACCAGTCTTTGAAAACATTCTTGTGCCTTGTTTCAGTTCCAGGTTTATGTATATTTTCTGCCTTGCACCCGATTATTCCTACATCTGATGGATGGCCTTGGGAATCTAATTCTGGTATTGATGGTTTTGGCTGATTGTCTCCCCATGTAGCTGCTTTCTTCATTATTGTGTAAATTTAGATCATGAGCTCATGTTTAGCTAAACAGCTGACCTTGTAAGAGGCTTAGGTGTGAACGCTCGTAAGTTTCAGCAGAAAGTCGGCAAAGATTTATTTGTGTCCCTCCAATGAGTGGCCCGCAAGGACCCCGTTTTCTACAAGTGTTGGTCCAATACTCCCTCTAGAGGCAGGGGACTCAGACAGGGCTGCTTTGCAGCCCCCGATCTGGGGCAGGGGCAGTGGGCGGCCTGTGACCCGGGCAGGAGCCCCTCCGCGTGTGCCCCAGGGACCCATCTGCCTGCAAACTTCGGTCACCTGGCAGGAAGCTACGATGCCCAGACCTATGCTTAGCTGTGCAGCGCGGTATACTTCACGGACACGTTCCACACACACTTCAAGTAAGAGGGCGGCCTGAGTGGAAAGGTGAGAGTTTGGGCAGCTGTGCAGACAAAGAAGGCGCCCTTTGGCCTGGGCCTAAAATCTTGTGACACTCCACTGGGGCTGCCGGGCTCTGAGGGCCCTGCCCTGGTCCCCCTGCTCCCCTGCCCTTTGTTCAGTCACAGCAGAGATGGCCACACACACTCCCTCAGTGAGGGCAGTGTTCCAACCTCCCTCAGCCCCGCCCCCTCTCCGCAGGTTACCATGGACTACAGAGGCTGCATTCTGAGCCCAGGGCGTTCCGAGAATGCAAAGGGCAGACATGATGACCTTAAATGATTTCCTCTTGTGTCAGTGTTGGTAAACTTTAGGAGCTAGTAAATGGTCCACTTGACAGAAATGTTCAAATTTACCTGCATTTCATATATTGTCTGCTCTAACATTGTCCTGACTCTTTCTGTATATTCTTTACTTATGTTTTGGTTTTCCTTAATCAAAGTGTGTCTTTTTAATCTTTTCAAAGAAGATTCTTTGGACTTACTAAATCACCTGAATTTTATACGTTTTCTGTTGTATTAAGTTCTGCTCATATCTTTATTTATCTTTTCTCTATGTTCTCAGGGTTTATTGTTTTCATCTTCTGATGTCAATTAAAACACTTGGTTATTCATTTTAATAAATCTTTTTACTTATAAAGATTTGAACTTTTGAAGATTCCAGCTTACTTGTTCGTGTCTAAGGGTCAGGTCCTCTCCATTGTTGCTGGCCTAAGGCTTAGTTCACCATACAGCAATGTATATATTGACCTATTTTCCCCTCGACTTTCTGTGATTCCCTACATCTCACCTTTCTTTGCAGACAAGCCATTTGAAATACCCTTAACTTATTTCACAGCCAATAAGTCTTTGAAATAATGTGTATTTTTTAGAGAAATCTTCTTATATAATGAGGCAGAAAATCTGACCTGCCATAGTTTTCAAAACAGCATAATTTCACTCTTCTCAATGATTAATCTGTTGTATTACACAACCTTGGAGTATTTAGCTTTATCAATGACATGTCCTTGAAAAATGTTTTAGAGATCCTACCAGTCTTTGAAAACATCCTTGTGCCTTGTTTCAGTTCCAGTTTTATGTATATTTTCTGCCTTGCAACCGATTATTCCTTCATCTGATGGATGGCCTTGGGAATCTAATTCTGGTATTGATGGTTTTGGCTGATTGTCTCCCCTTGTAGCTGCTTTCTTCATTATTGTGTAAATTTAGATCATGAGCTCATGTTTAGCTAAACAGCTGACCTTGTAAGAGGCTTAGGTGTGAACGCTCGTAAGTTTCAGCAGAAAGTCGGCAAAGATTTATTTGTGTCCCTCCAATGAGTGGCCCGAAAGGACCCCGTTTTCTACAAGTGTTGGTCCAATACTCCCTCTAGAGGCAGGGGACTCAGACAGGGCTGCTTTGCGGCCCCCGATCTGGGGCCGGGGCAGTGGGCGGCCTGTGGCCCGCGCAGGAGCCTCTCCGCGTGTGTCCCAGGGACCCATCTGCCTGCGAACTTCGGTCACCTGGCAGGAAGCTACGATGCCCAGACCTATGCTTAGCTGTGCAGCACGGTATACTGCACGAACACGTTCCACACACACTTCAAGTAAGAGGGCGGCCTGAGTGGAAAAATGAGAGTTTGGGCAGCTGTGCAGACAAAGAAGGCGCCCTTTGGCCTGGGCCTAAAAGCTTGTGACACTCCACTGGGCCTGCCGGGCTCTGAGGGCCCTGCCCTGGGCCCCCTGCTCCCCTGCCCTTTGTTCAGTCACAGCAGAGATGGCCACACCAACTCCCTCAGTGAGGGCAGTGTTCCAACCTTCCTCAGCCCCGCACCCTCTCCGCAGGTTACCATGGACTACAGAGGCTGCATTCTGAGGCCAGGGCGTTCCGAGAATGCGAAGGGCAGACATGATGACCTTAAATGATTTCCTCTTGTGTCAGTGTTTGTAAACTTTAGGTGCTAGGAAATGGTCCACTTGACAGAAATGTTCAAATTTACTGGCATTTCATATATTCTGTGCTCTAACATTTTCCTGACTCTTTCTGTATATTCTTTACTTATGTTTTGGTTTTCCTTAATCAAAGTGTGTCTTTTAAATATTTTCAAAGAAGATTCTTTGGACTTACTAAATCACCTGAATTTTATACGTTTTCTGTTGTATTAAGTTCTGCTCATATCTTTATTTATCTTTTTTCTATGTTCTCAGGGTTTATTGTTTTCATCTTCTGATGTCAATTAAAACACTTGGTTATTCATTTTAATAAATCTTTTTACATATAAAGATTTGAACTTTTGAAGATTCCAGCTTACTTGTACGTGTCTAAGGGTCAGGTCCTCTCCATTGTTGCTGGCCTAAGGCTTAGTTCACCATACAGCAGTGTATATATTGACCTATTTTCCCCTCGACTTTCTGTGATTCCCTACATCTCACCTTTCTTTGCAGACAAGCCATTTGAAATACCCTTAACTTATTTCACAGGCAATAAGTCTTTGAAATAATGTGTATTTTTTAGAGAAATCTTCTTATATAATTAGGCAGAAAATCTGACCTGCCATAGTTTTCAAAACAGCATAATTTCACTCTTCTCAATGATTAATCTGTTGTATTACACAACCTTGGAGTATTTAGCTTTATCAATGACATGTCCTTGAAAAATGTTTTAGAGATCCTACCAGTCTTTGAAAACATCCTTGTGCCTTGTTTCAGTTCCAGTTTTATGTATATTTTCTGCCTTGCACCCGATTATTCCTACATCTGATGGATGGCCTTGGGAATCTAATTCTGGTATTGATGGTTTTGGCTGATTGTCTCCCCTTGTAGCTGCTTTCTTCATTATTGTGTAAATTTAGATCATGAGCTCATGTTTAGCTAAACAGCTGACCTTGTAAGAGGCTTAGGTGTGAACGCTCGTAAGTTTCAGCAGAAAGTCGGCAAAGATTTATTTGTGTCCCTCCAATGAGTGGCCCGCAAGGACCCCGTTTTCTACAAGTGTTGGTCCAATACTCCCTCTAGAGGCAGGGGACTCAGACAGGGCTGCTTTGCGGCCCCCGATCTGGGGCCGGGGCAGTGGGCGGCCTGTGGCCCGGGCAGGAGCCTCTCCGCGTGTGTCCCAGGGACCCATCTGTCTGCGAACTTCGGTCACCTGGCAGGAAACTACGATGCCCAGACGTATGCTTATCTGTGCAGCGCGGTATACTGCGCGGACACGTTCCACACACACTTCAAGTAAGAGGGCGGCCTGAGTGGAAAGGTGAGAGTTTGGGCAGCTGTGCAGACAAAGAAGGCGCCCTTTGGCCTGGGCCTAAAAGCTTCTGACAGTCCACTGGGCCTGCCGGGCTCTGAGGGCCCTGCCCTGGTCCCCCTGCTCCCCTGCCCTTTGTTCAGTCACCGCTGTGATGGCCCCACCCACTCCCTCAGTGAGGGCAGTGTTCCAACCTCCCTCAGCCCCGCCCCCTCTCCGCAGTTTACCATGGACTACAGAGGCTGCATTCTGAGGCCAGGGCGTTCCGAGAATGCCAAGGGCAGACATGATGACCTTAAATGATTTCCTCTTGTGTCAGTGTTGGTAAACTTTAGGAGCTAGGAAATGGTCCACTTTACAGAAATGTTCAAATTTACTGGCATTTCATATATTCTCTGCTCTAACATTGTCCTGACTCTTTCTGTATATTCTTTACTTATGTTTTGGTTTTCCTTAATCAAAGTGTTTCTTTTAAATCTTTTCAAAGAAAATTCTTTGGACTTACTAAATCACCTGAATTTTATACGTTTTCTGTTGTATTAAGTTCTGCTCATATCTTTATTTATCTTTTCTCTATGTTCTCAGGGTTTATTGTTTTCATCTTCTGATGTCAATTAAAACACTTGGTTATTCATTTTAATAAATATTTTTACTTATAAAGATTTGAACTTTTGAAGATTCCAGCTTACTTGTACGTGTCTAAGGGTCAGGTCCTCTCCATTGTTGCTGGCCTAAAGCTTAGTTCACCATACAGCAATGTATATATTGTCCTATTTTCCCCTCGACTTTCTGTGATTCCCTACATCTCACCTTTCTTTGCAGACAAGCCATTTGAAATACCCTTAACTTATTTCACAGCCAATAAGTCTTTGAAATAATGTGTATTTTTTAGAGAAATCTCCTTATATAATTAGGCAGAAAATCTGACCTGCCATAGTTTTCAAAACAGCATAATTTCACTCTTCTCAATGATTAATCTGTTGTATTACACAACCTTGGAGTATTTAGCTTTATCAATGACATGTCCTTGAAAAATGTTTTAGAGATCCTACCAGTCTTTGAAAACATCCTTGTGCCTTGTTTCAGTTCCAGTTTTATGTATATTTTCTGCCTTGCAGCCGATTATTCCTACATCTGATGGATGGCCTTGGGAATCTAATTCTGGTATTGATGGTTTTGGCTGATTGTCTCCCCTTGTAGCTGCTTTCTTCATTACTGTGTAAATTTAGATCATGAGCTCATGTTTAGCTAAACAGCTGACCTTGTAAGAGGCTTAGGTGTGAACGCTCGTAAGTTTCAGCAGAAAGTCGGCAAAGATTTATTTGTGTCCCTCCAATGAGTGGCCCGCAAGGACCCCGTTTTCTACAAGTGTTGGTCCAATACTCCCTCTAGAGGCAGGGGACTCAGACAGGGCTGCTTTGCGGCCCCCGATCTGGGGCCGGGGCACTGGGCGGCCTGTGGCCCGGGCAGGAGCCTCTCCGCGTGTGTCCCAGGGACCCATCTGCCTGCGAACTTCGGTCACCTGGCAGGAAGCTACGATGCCCATACCTATGCTTAGCTGTGCAGCACGGTATACTGCACGGACACGTTCCACACACACTTCAAGTAAGAGGGCGGCCTGAGTGGAAAGGTGAGAGTTTGGGCAGCTGTGCAGACAAAGAAGGCGCCCTTTGGCCTGGGCCTAAAAGCTTGTGACACTCCACTGGGCCTGCCGGGCTCTGAGGGCCCTGCCCTGGGCCCCCTGCTCCCCTGCCCTTTGTTCAGTCACAGCAGAGATGGCCACACCCACTCCCTCAGTGAGGGCAGTGTTCCAACCTCCGTCAGCCCCGCCCCCTCTCCGCAGGTTACCATGGACTACAGAGGCTGCATTTTGAGGCCAGGGCGTTCCGAGTATGCCAAGGGCAGACATGATGAACTTAAATGATTTCCTCTTGTGTCAGTGTTGGTAAACTTTAGGAGCTAGGAAATGGTCCACTTGACAGAAATGTTCAAATTTACTGGCATTTCATATATTGTCTGCTCTAACATTGTCCTGACTCTTTCTGTATATTCTTTACTTATGTTTTGGTTTTCCTTAATCAAAGTGTGTCTTTTAAATCTTTTCAAAGAAAATTCTTTGGACTTACTAAATCACCTGAATTTTATACGTTTTCTGTTGTATTAAGTTCTGCTCATATCTTTATTTATCTTTTCTCTATGTTCTCAGGGTTTATTGTTTTCATCTTCTGATGTCAATTAAAACACTTGGTTATTCATTTTAATAAATCTTTTTACTTATAAAGATTTGAACTTTTGAAGATTCCAGCTTACTTGTACGTGTCTAAGGGTCAGGTCCTCTCCATTGTTGCTGGCCTAAGGCTTAGTTCACCATACAGCCATGTATATATTGACCTATTTTCCCCTCGACTTTCTGTGATTCCCTACATCTCACCTTTCTTTGCAGACAAGCCATTTGAAATACCCTTAACTTATTTCACAGCCAATAAGTCTTTGAAATAATGTGTATTTTTTAGAGAAATCTTCTTATATAATTAGGCAGAAAATCTGACCTGCCATAGTTTTCAAAACAGCATAATTTCACTCTTCTCAATGATTAATCTGTTGTATTACACAACCTTGGAGTATTTAGCTTTATCAATGACATGTCCTTGAAAAATGTTTTAGAGATCCTACCAGTCTTTGAAAACATCCTTGTGCCTTGTTTCAGTTCCAGTTTTATGTATATTTTCTGCCTTGCACCCGATTATTCCTTCATCTGATGGATGGCCTTGGGAATCTAATTCTGGTATTGATGGTTTTGGCTGATCGTCTCCCCTTGTAGCTGCTTTCTTCATTATTGTGTAAATTTAGATCATGAGCTCATGTTTAGCTAAACAGCTGACCTTGTAAGAGGCTTAGGTGTGAACGCTCATAAGTTTCAGCAGAGAGTCGGAAAAGATTTATTTCTGTCCCTCCAATGAGTGGCACGCAAGGACCCCGTTTTCTACAAGTGTTGGTCCAATACTCCCTCTAGAGGCAGGGGACTCAGACAGGGCTGCTTTGCGGCCCCCGATCTGGGGCAGGGGCAGTGGGCGGCCTGTGGCCCGGGCAGGAGCCTCTCCGCGTGTGTCCCAGGGACCCATCTGCCTGCGAACTTCGGTCACCTGGCAGGAAGCTACGATGCCCAGACCTATGCTTAGCTGTGCAGCACGGTATACTGCATGGACACGTTCCACACACACTTCAAGTAAGAGGGCGGCCTGAGTGGAAAGATGAGAGTTTGGGCAGCTGTGCAGACAAAGAAGGCGCCCTTTGGCCTGGGCCTAAAAGCTTGTGACACTCCACTGGGCCTGCTGGGCTCTGAGGGCCCTGCCCTGGGCCCCCTGCTCCCCTGCCCTTTGTTCAGTCACAGCAGAGATGGCCACACCCACTCCCTCAGTGAGGGCAGTGTTCCAAGCTCCCTCAGCCCCGCCCCCTCTCCGCAGGTTACCATGGACTACAGAGGCTGCATTCTGAGGCCAGGGCGTTCCGAGAATGCCAAGGGCAGACATGATGACCTTAAATGATTTCCTCTTGTGTCAGTGTTGGTAAACTTTAGGAGCTAGGAAATGGTCCACTTTACAGAAATGTTCAAATTTACTGGCATTTCATATATTGTCTGCTCTAACATTGTCCTGACTCTTTCTGTATATTCTTTACTTATGTTTTGGTTTTCCTTAATCAAAGTTTGTCTTTTAAATCTTTTCAAAGAAAATTCTTTGGACTTACTATATCACCTGAATTTTATACGTTTTCTGTTGTATTAAGTTCTGCTCATATCTTTATTTATCTTTTCTCTATGTTCTCAGGGTTTATTGTTTTCATCTTCTGATGTCAATTAAAACACTTGGTTATTGATTTTAATAAATATTTTTACTTATAAAGATTTGAACTTTTGAAGATTCCAGCTTACTTGTACGTGTCTAAGGGTCAGGTCCTCTCCATTGTTGCTGGCCTAAGGCTTAGTTCACCATACAGCAATGTATATATTGACCTATTTTCCCATCGACTTTCTGTGATTCCCTACATCTCACCTTTCTTTGCAGGCAAGCCATTGGAAATACCCTTAACTTATTTCACAGCCAATAAGTCATTGAAATAATGTGTATTTTTTAGAGAAATCTTCTTATATAATTAGGCAGAAAATCTGACCTGCCATAGTTTTCAAAACAGCATAATTTCACTCTTCTCAATGATTAATCTGTTGTATTACACAACCTTGGAGTATTTAGCTTTATCAATGACATGTCCTTTAAAAACGTTTTAGAGATCCTACCAGTCTTTGAAAACATTCTTGTGCCTTGTTTCAGTTCCAGGTTTATGTATATTTTCTGCCTTGCACCCGATTATTCCTACATCTGATGGATGGCCTTGGGAATCTAATTCTGGTATTGATGGTTTTGGCTGATTGTCTCCCCATGTAGCTGCTTTCTTCATTATTGTGTAAATTTAGATCATGAGCTCATGTTTAGCTAAACAGCTGACCTTGTAAGAGGCTTAGGTGTGAACGCTCGTAAGTTTCAGCAGAAAGTCGGCAAAGATTTATTTGTGTCCCTCCAATGAGTGGCCCGCAAGGACCCCGTTTTCTACAAGTGTTGGTCCAATACTCCCTCTAGAGGCAGGGGACTCAGACAGGGCTGCTTTGCAGCCCCCGATCTGGGGCAGGGGCAGTGGGCGGCCTGTGACCCGGGCAGGAGCCCCTCCGCGTGTGCCCCAGGGACCCATCTGCCTGCAAACTTCGGTCACCTGGCAGGAAGCTACGATGCCCAGACCTATGCTTAGCTGTGCAGCGCGGTATACTTCACGGACACGTTCCACACACACTTCAAGTAAGAGGGCGGCCTGAGTGGAAAGGTGAGAGTTTGGGCAGCTGTGCAGACAAAGAAGGCGCCCTTTGGCCTGGGCCTAAAATCTTGTGACACTCCACTGGGGCTGCCGGGCTCTGAGGGCCCTGCCCTGGTCCCCCTGCTCCCCTGCCCTTTGTTCAGTCACAGCAGAGATGGCCACACACACTCCCTCAGTGAGGGCAGTGTTCCAACCTCCCTCAGCCCCGCCCCCTCTCCGCAGGTTACCATGGACTACAGAGGCTGCATTCTGAGCCCAGGGCGTTCCGAGAATGCAAAGGGCAGACATGATGACCTTAAATGATTTCCTCTTGTGTCAGTGTTGGTAAACTTTAGGAGCTAGTAAATGGTCCACTTGACAGAAATGTTCAAATTTACCTGCATTTCATATATTGTCTGCTCTAACATTGTCCTGACTCTTTCTGTATATTCTTTACTTATGTTTTGGTTTTCCTTAATCAAAGTGTGTCTTTTTAATATTTTCAAAGAAGATTCTTTGGACTTACTAAATCACCTGAATTTTATACGTTTTCTGTTGTATTAAGTTCTGCTCATATCTTTATTTATCTTTTCTCTATGTTCTCAGGGTTTATTGTTTTCATCTTCTGATGTCAATTAAAACACTTGGTTATTCATTTTAATAAATCTTTTTACTTATAAAGATTTGAACTTTTGAAGATTCAAGCTTACTTGTACGTGTCTAAGGGTCAGGTCCTCTCCATTGTTGCTTGCCTAAGTCTTAGTTCACCATACAGCAATGTATATGTTGACCTATTTTCCACTCGACTTTCTGTGATTCCCTACATCTCACCTTTCTTTGCAGACAAGCCATTTGAAATACCCTTAACTTATTTCACAGCCAATAAGTCTTTGAAATAATGTGTATTTTTTAGAGAAATCTTCTTATATAATTAGGCAGAAAATCTGACCTTGCATAGTTTTCAAAACAGCATAATTTCACTCTTCTCAATGATTAATCTGTTGTATTACACAACCTTGGAGTATTTAGCTTTATCAATGACATGTCCTTGAAAAATGTTTTAGAGATCCTACCAGTCTTTGAAAACATCCTTGTGCCTTGTTTCAGTTCCAGTTTTATGTATATTTTCTGCCTTGCACCCGATTATTCCTTCATCTGATGGATGGCCTTGGGAATCTAATTCTGGTATTGATGGTTTTGGCTGATTGTCTCCCCTTGTAGCTGCTTTCTTCATTATTGTGTAAATTTAGATCATGAGCTCATGTTTAGCTAAACAGCTGACCTTGTAAGACGCTTAGGTGTGAACGCTCGTAAGTTTCAGCAGAAAGTCGGCAAAGATTTATTTGTGTCCCTCCAATGAGTGGCCCGCAAGGACCCCGTTTTCTACAAGTGTTGGTCCAATACTCCCTCTAGAGGCAGGGGACTCAGACAGGGCTGCTTTGCGGCCCCCGATCTGGGGCAGGGGCAGTGGGCGGCCTGTGGCCCGGGCAGGAGCCTCTCCGCGTGTGTCCCAGGGTCCCAACTGCCTGCGAACTTCGGTCACCTGGCAGGAAGCTACGATGCCCAGACCTATGCTTAACTGTGCAGCGCGGTATACTGCACGGACACGTTCCACACACACTTCAAGTAAGAGGGCGGCCTGAGTGGAAAGGTGAGAGTTTGGGCAGCTGTGCAGACAAAGAAGGCGCCCTTTGGACTGGGCCTAAAAGCTTGTGACAATCCACTGGGCCTGCCGGGCTCTGAGGGCCCTGCCCTGGGCCCCCTGCTCCCCTGCCCTTTATTCAGTCACAGCAGAGATGGCCACACCCACTCCCTCAGTGAGGGCAGTGTTCAAACCTCCCTCAGCCCCGCCCCCTCTCCGCAGGTTACCATGGACTACAGAGGCTGCATTCTGAGGCCAGGGCGTTCCGAGAATGCCAAGGGAAGACATGATGACCTTAAATGATTTCCTCTTGTGTCAGTTTTGGTAAACTTTAGGAGCTAGGAAATGGTCCACTTTACAGAAATGTTCAAATTTACTGGCATTTCATATATTCTCTGCTCTAACATTGTCCTGACTCTTTCTGTATATTCTTTACTTATGTTTTGGTTTTCCTTAATCAAAGTGTGTCTTTTAAATCTTTTCAAAGTAAATTCTTTGGACTTACTAAATCACCTGAATTTTATACGTTTTCTGTTGTATTAAGTTCTGCTCATATCTTTATTTATCTTTTTTCTATGTTCTCAGGGTTTATTGTTTTCATCTTCTGATGTCAATTAAAACACTTGGTTATTCATTTTAATAAATCTTTTTACTTATAAAGATTTGAACTTTTGAAGATTCCAGCTTACTTGTACGTGTCTAAGGGTCAGGTCCTCTCCATTGTTGCTGGCCTAAGGCTTAGTTCACCATACAGCAATGTATATATTGACCTATTTTCCCCTCGACTTTCTGTGATTCCCTACATCTCACCTTTCTTTGCAGACAAGCCATTTGAAAAACCCTTAACTTATTTCACAGCCAATAAGTCTTTGAAATAATGTGTATTTTTTAGAGAAATCTTCTTATATAATTAGGCAGAAAATCTGACCTGCCATAGTTTTCAAAACAGCATAATTTCACTCTTCTCAATGATTAATCTGTTGTATTACACAACCTTGGAGTATTTAGCTTTATCAATGACATGTCCTTGAAAAATGTTTTAGAGATCCTACCAGTCTTTGAAAACATCCTTGAGCCTTGTTTCAGTTCCAGTTTTATGTATATTTTCTGCCTTGCACCCGATTATTCCTACATCTGATGGATGGCCTTGGGAATCTAATTCTTGTATTGATGGTTTTGGCTGATTGTCTCCCCTTGTAGCTGCGTTCTTCAATATTGTGTAAATTTAGATCATGAGCTCATGTTTAGCTAAACAGCTGACCTTGTAAGAGGCTTAGGTGTGAACGCTCGTAAGTTTCAGCAGAAAGTCGGCAAAGATTTATTTGTGTCCCTCCAATGAGTGGCCCGCAAGGACCCCGTTTTCTACAAGTGTTGGTCCAATACTCCCTCTAGAGGCAGGGGACTCAGACAGGGCTGCTTTGCGGCCCCCGATCTGGGGCAGGGGCAGTGGGCGGCCTGTGGCCCGGGCAGGAGCCTCTCCGCGTGTGTCCCAGGGACCCATCTGCCTGCGAACTTCGGTCACCTGGCAGGAAGCTACGATGCCCAGACGTATGCTTAGCTGTTCAGCACGGTATACTGCACGGACACGTTCCACACACACTTCAAGTAAGAGGGCGGCCTGAGTGGAAAGATGAGAGTTTGGGCAGCTGTGCAGACAAAGAAAGCGCCCTTTGGCCTGGGCCTAAAAGCTTGTGACAATCCACTGGGCCTGCCGAGCTCTGAGGGCCCTGCCCTGGGCCCCCTGCTCCCCAGCCCTTTATTCAGTCACAGCAGAGATGGCCACACCCACTCCCTCAGTGAGGGCAGTGTTCCAACCTCCCTCAGCCCCGCCCCCTCTCCGCAGGTTACCATGGACTACAGAGGCTGCCTTCTGAGGCCAGGGCGTTCCGAGAATGCCAAGGGCAGACATGATGACCTTAAATGATTTTCTCTTGTGTCAGTGTTGGTAAACTTTAGGAGCTAGGAAATGGTCCACTTGACAGAAATGTTCAAATTTACTGGCATTTCATATATTCTCTGCTCTAACATTGTCCTGACTCTTTCTGTATATTCTTTACTTATGTTTTGGTTTTCCTTAATCAAAGTGTTTCTTTTAAATCTTTTCGAAGAAGATTCTTTGGACTTACTAAATCACCTGAATTTTATACGTTTTCTGTTGTATTAAGTTCTGCTCATATCTTTATTTATCTTTTCTCTATGTTCTCAGGGTTTATTGTTTTCATCTTCTGATGTTAATTAAAACACTTGGATATTGATTTTAATAAATCTTTTTACTTATAAAGATTTGAACTTTTGAAGATTCCAGCTTACTTGTACGTGTCTAAGGGTCAGGTCCTCTCCATTGTTGCTGGCCTAAGGCTTAGTTCACCATACAGCAATGTATATATTGACCTATTTTCCCCTCGACTTTCTGTGATTCCCTACATCTCACCTTTCTTTGCAGACAAGACATTTGAAATACCCTTAACTTATTTCACAGCCAATAAGTCTTTAAAATAATGTGTATTTTATAGAGAAATCTCATATAATTAGGCAGAAAATCTGACCTGGCATAGTTTTCAAAACAGCATAATTTCACTCTTCTCAATGATTAATCTGTTGTATTACACAACCTTGGAGTATTTAGCTTTATCAATGACATATCCTTGAAAAATGTTTTAGAGATCCTACCAGTCTTCTAAAACATCCTTGTGCCTTGTTTCACTTCCAGTTTTATGTATATTTTCTGCCTTGCACCCAATTATTCCTACATCTGATGGATGGCCTTGGGAATCTAATTCTGGTATTGATGTTTTTGGCTGATTGTCTCCCCTTGTAGCTGCTTTCTTCATTATTGTGTAAATTTAGATCATGAGCTCATGTTTAGCTAAACAGCTGACCTTTTAAGAGGCTTAGGTGTGAACGCTCGTAAGTTTCAGCAGAAAGTCGGCAAAGATTTATTTGTGTCCCTCCAATGAGTGGCCCGCAAGGACCCCGTTTTCTACAAGAGTTGGTCCAATACTCCCTCTAGAGGCAGGGGACTCAGACAGGGCTGCTTTGCGGCCCCCGATCTGGGGCAGGGGCAGTGGGCGGCCTGTGACCCAGGCAGGAGCCCCTCCGCGTGTGTCCCAGGGACCCATCTGCCTGCGAAATTCGATCACCTGGCAGGAAGCTACGATGCCCAGAACTATGCTTAGCTGTGCAGCGAGGTGTACTGCGCGGACACGTTCCACACACACTTCAAGTAAGAGGGCGGCCTGAGTGGAAATGTGAGTGTTTGGGCAGCTGTGCAGACAAAGAAGGCGCCCTTTCGCCTGGGCCTAAAAACTTGTGACACTCCACTGGGCCTGCCGGGCTCTGAGGGCCCTGCCCTGGGCCCCTTGCTCCCCTGCCCTTTGTTCAGTCACAGCAGAGATGGCCACACCCACTCCCTCAGTGAGGGCAGGGTTCCAACCTCCCTCAGCCCCGCCCCCTCTCCGCAGGTTACCATGGACTACAGAGGCGGCATTCTGAGGCCAGGGCGTTCCGAGAATGCCAAGGGCAGACATGATGACCTTAAATGATTTCCTCTTGTGTCAGTGTTGGTAAACTTTAGGAGCTAGGAAATGGTCCTCTTGACAGAAATGTTCAAATTTACTGGCATTTCATATATTCTCTGCTGCAACATTGTCCTGTCTCTTTCTGTATATTCTTTACTTATGTTTTTGTTTTCCTTAATCAAAGTGTGTCTTTTTAATCTTTTCAAAGAAGATTCTTTGGACTTACTAAATCACCTGAATTTTATACGTTTTCTGTTGTATTAAGTTCTGCTCATATCTTTATTTATCTTTTTTCTATGTTCTCAGGGTTTATTGTTTTCATCTTCTGATGTCAATTAAAACACTTGGTTATTCATTTTAATAAATCTTTTTACTTAGAAAGATTTGAACTTTTGAAGATTCCAGCTTACTTGTACGTGTCTAAGGGTCAGGTCCTCTCCATTGTTGCTGGCCTAAGGCTTAGTTAACCATACAGTAATGGATATATTGACCTATTTTCCCCTCGACTTTCTGTGATTCCCTACATCTCACCTTTCTTTGCAGACAAGCCATTTGAAATACCCTTAACTTATTTCACAGCCAATAAGTCTTTGAAATAATGTGTATTTTTTAGAGAAATCTTCTTATATAATTAGGCAGAAAATCTCACCTGCCATAGTTTTCAAAACAGCATAATTTCACTCTTCTCAATGATTAATCTGTTGTATTACACAACCTTGGAGTATTTAGCTTTATCAATGACATGTCCTTGAAAAATGTTTTAGAGATCCTACCAGTCTTTGAAAACATCCTTGTGCCTTGTTTCAGTTCCAGGTTTATGTATATTTTCTGCCTTGCACCCGATTATTCCTTCATCTGATGGATGGCCTTGGGAATCTAATTCTGGTATTGATGGTTTTGGCTGATTGTCTCCCCTTGTAGCTGCTTTCTTAATTATTGTGTAAATTTAGATCATGAGCTCATGTTTAGCTAAACAGCTGACCTTGTAAGAGGCTTAGGTGTGAACGCTCGTAAGTTTCAGCAGAAAGTCGGCAAAGATTTATTTCTGTCCCTCCAATGAGTGGCCCGCAAGGACCCCTTTTTCTACAAGTGTTGGTCCAATACTCCCTCTAGAGGCAGGGGACTCAGACAGGGCTGCTTTGCGGCCCCCGATTTGGGGCAGGGGCAGTGGGCGGCCTGTGGCCCGGGCAGGAGCCTCTCCGCGTGTGTCCCAGGGACCCATCTGCCTGCGAACTTCGGTCACCTGGCAGGAAGCTACGATGCCCAGACCTATGCTTAACTGTGCAGCGCGGTATACTGCACGGACACGTTCCACACACACTTCAAGTAAGAGGGCGGCCTGAGTGGAAAGGTGAGAGTTTGGACAGCTGTGCAGACAAAGAAGGCGCCCTTTGGACTGGGCCTAAAAGCTTGTGACAATCCACTGGGCCTGCCGGGCTCTGAGGGCCCTGCCCTGGGCCCCCTGCTCCCCTGCCCTTTATTCAGTCACAGCAGAGATGGCCACACCCACTCCCTCAGTGAGGGCAGTGTTCCAACCTCCCTCAGCCCCGCCCCCTCTCCGCAGGTTACCATGGACTACAGAGGCTGCATTCTGAGGCCAGGGCGTTCCGAGAACGCCAAGGGCAGACATGATGACCTTAAATGATTTCCTCTTGTGTCAGTGTTGGTAAACTTTAGGAGCTAGGAAATGGTCCACTTGACAGAAATGTTCAAATTTATTGGCATTTCATATATTCTCTGCTCTAACATTGTCCTGACTCTTTCTGTATATTCTTTACTTATGTTTTGGTTTTCCTTAATCAAAGTGTGTCTTTTAAATCTTTTCAAAGAAAATTCTTTGGACTTACTAAATCACCTGAATTTTTTTACGTTTTCTGTTGTATTAAGTTCTGCTCATATCTTTATTTATCTTTTCTCTATGTTCTCAGGGTTTATTGTTTTCATCTTCTGATGTCAATTAAAACACTTGGTTATTCATTTTAATAAATCTTTTTACTTATAAAGATTTGAACTTTTGAAGATTCCAGCTTACTTGTACGTGTCTAAGGGTCAGGTCCTCTCCATTGTTGCTGGCCTAAGGCTTAGTTCACCATACAGCAATGTATATATTGACCTATTTTCCCCTCGACTTTCTGTGATTCCCTACATCTCACCTTTCTTTGCAGAGAAGCCATTTGAAAAACCCTTAACTTATTTCACAGCCAATAAGTCTTTGAAATAATGTGTATTTTTTAGAGAAATCTTCTTATATAATTAGGCAGAAAATCTGACCTGCCATAGTTTTCAAAACAGCATAATTTCACTCTTCTCAATGATTAATCTGTTGTATTACACAACCTTGGAGTATTTAGCTTTATCAATGACATGTCCTTGAAAAATGTTTTAGAGATCCTACCAGTCTTTGAAAACATCCTTGAGCCTTGTTTCAGTTCCAGTTTTATGTATATTTTCTGCCTTGCACCCGATTATTCCTACATCTGATGGATGGCCTTGGGAATCTAATTCTGGTATTGATGGTTTTGGCTGATTGTCTCCCCTTGTAGCTGCTTTCTTCATTATTGTGTAAATTTAGATCATGAGTTCATGTTTAGCTAAACAGCTGACCTTGTAAGAGGCTTAGTTGTGAAGGCTCGTAAGTTTCAGCAGAAAGTCGGCAAAGATTTATTTGTGTCCCTCCAATGAGTGGCCCGCAAGGACCCCGTTTTCTACAAGTGTTGGTCCAATACTCCCTCTAGAGGCAGGGGACTCAGACAGGGCTGCTTTGCGGCTCCCGATCTGGGGCAGGGGAAGTGTGCGGCCTGTGACCCGGGCAGGAGCCTCTCCGCGTGTGTCCCAGGGACCCATCTGCCTGCGAACTTCGGTCACCTGGCAGGAAGCTATGATGCCCAGACCTATGCTTAACTGTGCAGCGCGGTATACTGCACTGACACGTTCCACACACACTTCAAGTAAGAGGGCGGCCTCAGTGGAAAGGTGAGAGTTTGGGCAGCTGTGCAGACAAAGAAGGCGCCCTTTGGCCTGGGCCTAAAAGCTTGTGACACTCCACTGGGCCTGCCGGGCTCTGAGGGCCCTGCCCTGGTCCCCCTGCTCCCCTGCCCTTTGTTCAGTCACAGCAGAGATGGCCACACCCACTCCCTCAGTGAGGGCAGTGTTCCAACCTCCCTCAGCCCCGCCCCCTCTCCGCAGGTTACCATGGACTACAGAGGCTGCATTCTGAGGCCAGGGCGTTCCGAGAACGCCAAGGGCAGACATGATGACCTTAAATGATTTCCTCTTGTGTCAGTGTTGGTAAACTTTAGGAGCTAGGAAATGGTCCACTTGACAGAAATGTTCAAATTTATTGGCATTTCATATATTCTCTGCTCTAACATTGTCCTGACTCTTTCTGTATATTCTTTACTTATGTTTTGGTTTTCCTTAATCAAAGTGTGTCTTTTAAATCTTTTCAAAGAAAATTCTTTGGACTTACTAAATCACCTGAATTTTTTTACGTTTTCTGTTGTATTAAGTTCTGCTCATATCTTTATTTATCTTTTCTCTATGTTCTCAGGGTTTATTGTTTTCATCTTCTGATGTCAATTAAAACACTTGGTTATTCATTTTAATAAATCTTTTTACTTATAAAGATTTGAACTTTTGAAGATTCCAGCTTACTTGTACGTGTCTAAGGGTCAGGTCCTCTCCATTGTTGCTGGCCTAAGGCTTAGTTCACCATACAGCAATGTATATATTGACCTATTTTCCCCTCGACTTTCTGTGATTCCCTACATCTCACCTTTCTTTGCAGACAAGCCATTTGAAAAACCCTTAACTTATTTCACAGCCAATAAGTCTTTGAAATAATGTGTATTTTTTAGAGAAATCTTCTTATATAATTAGGCAGAAAATCTGACCTGCCATAGTTTTCAAAACAGCATAATTTCACTCTTCTCAATGATTAATCTGTTGTATTACACAACCTTGGAGTATTTAGCTTTATCAATGACATGTCCTTGAAAAATGTTTTAGAGATCCTACCAGTCTTTGAAAACATCCTTGAGCCTTGTTTCAGTTCCAGTTTTATGTATATTTTCTGCCTTGCACCCGATTATTCCTACATCTGATGGATGGCCTTGGGAATCTAATTCTGGTATTGATGGTTTTGGCTGATTGTCTCCCCTTGTAGCTGCTTTCTTCATTATTGTGTAAATTTAGATCATGAGTTCATGTTTAGCTAAACAGCTGACCTTGTAAGAGGCTTAGTTGTGAAGGCTCGTAAGTTTCAGCAGAAAGTCGGCAAAGATTTATTTGTGTCCCTCCAATGAGTGGCCCGCAAGGACCCCGTTTTCTACAAGTGTTGGTCCAATACTCCCTCTAGAGGCAGGGGACTCAGACAGGGCTGCTTTGCGGCTCCCGATCTGGGGCAGGGGAAGTGTGCGGCCTGTGACCCGGGCAGGAGCCTCTCCGCGTGTGTCCCAGGGACCCATCTGCCTGCGAACTTCGGTCACCTGGCAGGAAGCTATGATGCCCAGACCTATGCTTAACTGTGCAGCGCGGTATACTGCACTGACACGTTCCACACACACTTCAAGTAAGAGGGCGGCCTCAGTGGAAAGGTGAGAGTTTGGGCAGCTGTGCAGACAAAGAAGGCGCCCTTTGGCCTGGGCCTAAAAGCTTGTGACACTCCACTGGGCCTGCCGGGCTCTGAGGGCCCTGCCCTGGTCCCCCTGCTCCCCTGCCCTTTGTTCAGTCACAGCAGAGATGGCCACACCCACTCCCTCAGTGAGGGCAGTGTTCCAACCTCCCTCAGCCCCGCCCCCTCTCCGCAGGTTACCATGGACTACAGAGGCTGCATTCTGAGGCCAGGGCGTTCCGAGAACACCAAGGGCAGACATGATGACCTTAAATGATTTCCTCTTGTGTCAGTGTTGGTAAACTTTAGGAGCTAGGAAATGGTCCACTTTACAGAAATGTTCAAATTTACTGGCATTTCATATATTCTCTGCTCTAACATTGTCCTGACTCTTTCTGTATATTCTTTACTTATGTTTTGGTTTTCCTTAATCAAAGTGTTTCTTTTAAATCTTTTCGAAGAAGATTCTTTGGACCTACTAAATCACCTGAATTTTATACGTTTTCTGTTGTATTAAGTTCTGCTCATATCTTTATTTATCTTTTCTCTATGTTCTCAGGGTTTATTGTTTTCATCTTCTGATGTCAATTAAAACACTTGGTTATTCATTTTAATAAATCTTTTTACTTATAAAGATTTGAACTTTTGAAGATTCCAGCTTACTTGTACGTGTCTAAGGGTCAGGTCCTCTCCATTGTTGCTTGCCTAAGTCTTAGTTCACCATACAGCAATGTATATGTTGACCTATTTTCCACTCGAATTTCTGTGATTCCCTACATCTCACCTTTCTTTGCAGACAAGCCATTTGAAATACCCTTAACTTATTTCACAGCCAATAAGTCTTTGAAATAATGTGTATTTTTTAGAGAAATCTTCTTATATAATTAGGCAGAAAATCTGACCTTGCATAGTTTTCAAAACAGCATAATTTCACTCTTCTCAATGATTAATCTGTTGTATTACACAACCTTGGAGTATTTAGCTTTATCAATGACATGTCCTTGAAAAATGTTTTAGAGATCCTACCAGTCTTTGAAAACATCCTTGTGCCTTGTTTCAGTTCCAGTTTTATGTATATTTTCTGCCTTGCACCCGATTATTCCTTCATCTGATGGATGGCCTTGGGAATCTAATTCTGGTATTGATGGTTTTGGCTGATTGTCTCCCCTTGTAGCTGCTTTCTTCATTATTGTGTAAATTTAGATCATGAGCTCATGTTTAGCTAAACAGCTGACCTTGTAAGAGGCTTAGGTGTGAACGCTCGTAAGTTTCAGCAGAAAGTCGGCAAAGATTTATTTGTGTCCCTCCAATGAGTGGCCCGCAAGGACCCCGTTTTCTACAAGTGTTGGTCCAATACTCCCTCTAGAGGCAGGGGACTCAGACAGGGCTGCTTTGCGGCCCCCGATCTGGGGCAGGGGCAGTGGGCGGCCTGTGGCCCGGGCAGGAGCCTCTCCGCGTGTGTCCCAGGGTCCCAACTGCCTGCGAACTTCGGTCACCTGGCAGGAAGCTACGATGCCCAGACCTATGCTTAACTGTGCAGCGCGGTATACTGCACGGACACGTTCCACACACACTTCAAGTAAGAGGGCGGCCTGAGTGGAAAGGTGAGAGTTTGGGCAGCTGTGCAGACAAAGAAGGCGCCCTTTGGACTGGGCCTAAAAGCTTGTGACAATCCACTGGGCCTGCCGGGCTCTGAGGGCCCTGCCCTGGGCCCCCTGCTCCCCTGCCCTTTATTCAGTCACAGCAGAGATGGCCACACCCACTCCCTCAGTGAGGGCAGTGTTCAAACCTCCCTCAGCCCCGCCCCCTCTCCGCAGGTTACCATGGACTACAGAGGCTGCATTCTGAGGCCAGGGCGTTCCGAGAATGCCAAGGGCAGACATGATGACCTTAAATGATTTCCTCTTGTGTCAGTTTTGGTAAACTTTAGGAGCTAGGAAATGGTCCACTTTACAGAAATGTTCAAATTTACTGGCATTTCATATATTCTCTGCTCTAACATTGTCCTGACTCTTTCTGTATATTCTTTACTTATGTTTTGGTTTTCCTTAATCAAAGTGTGTCTTTTAAATCTTTTCAAAGTAAATTCTTTGGACTTACTAAATCACCTGAATTTTATACGTTTTCTGTTGTATTAAGTTCTGCTCATATCTTTATTTATCTTTTTTCTATGTTCTCAGGGTTTATTGTTTTCATCTTCTGATGTCAATTAAAACACTTGGTTATTCATTTTAATAAATCTTTTTACTTATAAAGATTTGAACTTTTGAAGATTCCAGCTTACTTGTACGTGTCTAAGGGTCAGGTCCTCTCCATTGTTGCTGGCCTAAGGCTTAGTTCACCATACAGCAATGTATATATTGACCTATTTTCCCCTCGACTTTCTGTGATTCCCTACATCTCACCTTTCTTTGCAGACAAGCCATTTGAAAAACCCTTAACTTATTTCACAGCCAATAAGTCTTTGAAATAATGTGTATTTTTTAGAGAAATCTTCTTATATAATTAGGCAGAAAATCTGACCTGCCATAGTTTTCAAAACAGCATAATTTCACTCTTCTCAATGATTAATCTGTTGTATTACACAACCTTGGAGTATTTAGCTTTATCAATGACATGTCCTTGAAAAATGTTTTAGAGATCCTACCAGTCTTTGAAAACATCCTTGAGCCTTGTTTCAGTTCCAGTTTTATGTATATTTTCTGCCTTGCACCCGATTATTCCTACATCTGATGGATGGCCTTGGGAATCTAATTCTTGTATTGATGGTTTTGGCTGATTGTCTCCCCTTGTAGCTGCGTTCTTCAATATTGTGTAAATTTAGATCATGAGCTCATGTTTAGCTAAACAGCTGACCTTGTAAGAGGCTTAGGTGTGAACGCTCGTAAGTTTCAGCAGAAAGTCGGCAAAGATTTATTTGTGTCCCTCCAATGAGTGGCCCGCAAGGACCCCGTTTTCTACAAGTGTTGGTCCAATACTCCCTCTAGAGGCAGGGGACTCAGACAGGGCTGCTTTGCGGCCCCCGATCTGGGGCAGGGGCAGTGGGCGGCCTGTGACCCGGGCAGGAGCCCCTCCGCGTGTGTCCCAGGGACCCATCTGCCTGCAAACTTCGGTCACCTGGCAGGAAGCTACGATGCCCAGACGTATGCTTAGCTGTGCAGCGCGGTATACTGCACGGACACGTTCCACACACACTTCAAGTAAGAGGGCGGCCTGAGTGGAAAGGTGAGAGTTTGGGCAGCTGTGCAGACAAAGAAGGCGCCCTTTGGCCTGGGCCTAAAAGCTTGTGACACTCCACTGGGCCTGCCGGGCTCTGAGGGCCCTGCCTTGGGTCCCCTGCTCCCCTGCCCTTTGTTCAGTCACAGCAGAGATGGCCACACCCACTCCCTCAGTGAGGGCAGTGTTCCAACCTCCCTCAGCCCCGCCCCCTCTCCGCAGGTTACCATGGACTACAGAGGCTGCATTCTGAGGCCAGGGCGTTCCGAGAACACCAAGGGCAGACATGATGACCTTAAATGATTTCCTCTTGTGTCAGTGTTGGTAAACTTTAGGAGCTAGGAAATGGTCCACTTTACAGAAATGTTCAAATTTACTGGCATTTCATATATTCTCTGCTCTAACATTGTCCTGACTCTTTCTGTATATTCTTTACTTATGTTTTGGTTTTCCTTAATCAAAGTGTTTCTTTTAAATCTTTTCGAAGAAGATTCTTTGGACTTACTAAATCACCTGAATTTTATACGTTTTCTGTTGTATTAAGTTCTGCTCATATCTTTATTTATCTTTTTTCTATGTTCTCAGGGTTTATTGTTTTGATCTTCTGATGTCAATTAAAACACTTGGTTATTCATTTTAATAAATCTTTTTACTTATAAAGATTTGAACTTTTGAAGATTCCAGCTTACTTGTACGTGTCTAAGGGTCAGGTCCTCTCCATTGTTGCTGGCCTAAGGCTTAGTTCACCATACAGCAATGTATATATTGACCTATTTTCCCCTCGACTTTCTGTGATTCCCTACATCTCACCTTTCTTTGCAGACAAGCCATTTGAAAAACCCTTAACTTATTTCACAGCCAATAAGTCTTTGAAATAATGTGTATTTTTTAGAGAAATCTTCTTATATAATTAGGCAGAAAATCTGACCTGCCATAGTTTTCAAAACAGCATAATTTCACTCTTCTCAATGATTAATCTGTTGTATTACACAACCTTGGAGTATTTAGCTTTATCAATGACATGTCTTTGAAAAATGTTTTAGAGATCCTACCAGTCTTTGAAAACATCCTTGAGCCTTGTTTCAGTTCCAGTTTTATGTATATTTTCTGCCTTGCACCCGATTATTCCTACATCTGATGGATGGCCTTGGGAATCTAATTCTGGTATTGATGGTTTTGGCTGATTGTCTCCCCTTGTAGCTGCTTTCTTCATTATTGTGTAAATTTAGATCATGAGCTCATGTTTAGCTAAACAGCTGACCTTGTAAGAGGCTTAGTTGTGAAGGCTCGTAAGTTTCAGCAGAAAGTCGGCAAAGATTTATTTGTGTCCCTCCAATGAGTGGCCCGCAAGGACCCCGTTTTCTACAAGTGTTGGTCCAATACTCCCTCTAGAGGCAGGGGACTCAGACAGGGCTGCTTTGCGGCTCCCGATCTGGGGCAGGGGCAGTGTGCGGCCTGTGACCCGGGCAGGAGCCTCTCCGCGTGTGTCCCAGGGACCCATCTGCCTGCGAACTTCGGTCACCTGGCAGGAAGCTATGATGCCCAGACCTATGCTTAACTGTGCAGCGCGGTATACTGCACTGACACGTTCCACACACACTTCAAGTAAGAGGGCGGCCTGAGTGGAAAGGTGAGAGTTTGGGCAGCTGTGCAGACAAAGAAGGCGCCCTTTGGCCTGGGCCTAAAAGCTTGTGACACTCCACTGGGCCTGCCGGGCTCTGAGGGCCCTGCCCTGGTCCCCCTGCTCCCCTGCCCTTTGTTCAGTCACAGCAGAGATGGCCACACCCACTCCCTCAGTGAGGGCAGTGTTCCAACCTCCCTCAGCCCCGCCCCCTCTCCGCAGGTTACCATGGACTACAGAGGCTGCATTCTGAGGCCAGGGCGTTCCGAGAATGCCAAGGGCAGACATGATGACCTTAAATGATTTCCTCTTGTGTCAGTGTTGGTAAACTTTAGGAGCTAGGAAATGGTCCACTTGACAGAAATGTTCAAATTTACTGGCATTTCATATATTCTCTGCTCTAACATTGTCCTGACTCTTTCTGTATATTCTTTACTTATGTTTTGGTTTTCCTTAATCAAAGTGTGTCTTTTAAATCTTTTCAAAGAAGATTCTTTGGACTTACTAAATCACCTGAATTTTATACGTTTTCTGTTGTATTAAGTTCTGCTCATATCTTTATTTATCTTTTTTCTATGTTCTCAGGGTTTATTGTTTTGATCTTCTGATGTCAATTAAAACACTTGGTTATTCATTTTAATAAATCTTTTTACTTATAAAGATTTGAACTTTTGAAGATTCCAGCTTACTTGTACGTGTCTAAGGGTCAGGTCCTCTCCATTGTTGCTGGCCTAAGGCTTAGTTCACCATACAGCAATGTATATATTGACCTATTTTCCCCTCGACTTTCTGTGATTCCCTACATCTCACCTTTCTTTGCAGACAAGCCATTTGAAATACCCTTAACATATTTCACAGCCAATAAGACTTTGAAATAATGTGTATTTTTTAGAGAAATCTTCTTATATAATTAGGCAGAAAATCTGACCTGCCATAGTTTTCAAAACAGCATAATTTCACTCTTCTCAATGATTAATCTGTTGTATTACACAACCTTGGATTTTTAGCTTTATCAATGACATGTCCTTGAAAAATGTTTTAGAGATCCTACCAGTCTTTGAAAACATCCTTGTGCCTTGTTTCAGTTCCAGTTTTATGTATATATTCTGCCTTGCAACCGATTATTCCTTCATCTGAAGGATGGCCTTGGGAATCTAATTCTGGTATTGATGTTTTTGGCTGATTGTCTCCCCTTGTAGCTGCTTTCTTCATTATTGTGTAAATTTAGATCATGAGCTCATGTTTAGCTAAACAGCTGACCTTGTAAGAGGCTTAGGTGTGAAAGCTCGTAAGTTTCAGCAGAAAGTCGGCGAAGATTTATTTGTGTCCCTCCAATGAGTGGCCCGCAAGGACCCCGTTTACTACAAGAGTTGGTCCAATACTCCCTCTAGAGGCAGGGGACTCAGACAGGGCTGCTTTGCGGCCCCCGATATGGGGCCGGGGCAGTGGGCGGCCTGTGACCCGGACAGGAGCCCCTCCGCGTGTGTCCCAGGGACCCATCTGCCTGCGAACTTCGATCACCTGGCAGGAAGCTACGATGCCCATAACTATGCTTAGCTGTGCAGCACGGTGTACTGCGCGGACACGTTCCACACACACTTCAAGTAAGAGGGCGGCCTGAGTGGAAATGTGAGTGTTTGGGCAGCTGTGCAGACAAAGAAGGCGCCCTTTCGCCTGGGCCTAAAAACTTGTGACACTCCACTGGGCCTGCCGGGCTCTGAGGGCCCTGCCCTGGGCCCCCTGCTCCCCTGCCCTTTGTTCAGTCACAGCAGAGATGGCCACACCCACTCCCTCAGTGAGGGCAGTGTTCCAACCTCCCTCAGCCCCGCCCCCTCTCCGCAGGTTACCATGGACTACAGAGGCGGCATTCTGAGGCCAGGGCGTTCCGAGAATGCCAAGGGCAGACATGATGACCTTAAATGATTTCCTCTTGTGTCAGTGTTGGTAAACTTTAGGAGCTAGGAAATGGTCCTCTTGACAGAAATGTTCAAATTTACTGGCATTTCATATATTCTCTGCTCCAACATTGTCCTGTCTCTTTCTGTATATTCTTTACTTATGTTTTTGTTTTCCTTAATCAAAGTGTGTCTTTTTAATCTTTTCAAAGAAGATTCTTTGGACTTACTAAATCACCTGAATTTTATACGTTTTCTGTTGTATTAAGTTCTGCTCATATCTTTATTTATCTTTTTTCTATGTTCTCAGGGTTTATTGTTTTCATCTTCTGATGTCAATTAAAACACTTGGTTATTCATTTTAATAAATCTTTTTACTTAGAAAGATTTGAACTTTTGAAGATTCCAGCTTACTTGTACGTGTCTAAGGGTCAGGTCCTCTCCATTGTTGCTGGCCTAAGGCTTAGTTAACCATACAGTAATGTATATATTGACCTATTTTCCCCTCGACTTTCTGTGATTCCCTACATCTCACCTTTCTTTGCAGACAAGCCATTTGAAATACCCTTAACTTATTTCACAGCCAATAAGTCTTTGAAATAATGTGTATTTTTTAGAGAAATCTTCTTATATAATTAGGCAGAAAATCTGACCTTCCATAGTTTTCAAAACAGCATAATTTCACTCTTCTCAATGATTAATCTGTTGTATTACACAACTTTGGAGTATTTAGCTTTATCAATGACATGTCCTTGAAAAATGTTTTAGAGATCCTACCAGTCTTTGAAAACATCCTTGTGCCTTGTTTCAGTTCCAGGTTTATGTATATTTTCTGCCTTGCACCCGATTATTCCTTCATCTGATGGATGGCCTTGGGAATCTAATTCTGGTATTGATGGTTTTGGCTGATTGTCTCCCCTTGTAGCTGCTTTCTTAATTATTGTGTAAATTTAGATCATGAGCTCATGTTTAGCTAAACAGCTGACCTTGTAAGAGGCTTAGGTGTGAACGCTCGTAAGTTTCAGCAGAAAGTCGGCAAAGATTTATTTGTGTCCCTCCAATGAGTGGCCCGCAAGGACCCCTTTTTCTACAAGTGTTGGTCCAATACTCCCTCTAGAGGCAGGGGACTCAGACAGGGCTGCTTTGCGGCCCCCGATTTGGGGCAGGGGCAGTGGGCGGCCTGTGGTCCGGGCAGGAGCCTCTCCGCGTGTGTCCCAGGGACCCATCTGCCTGCGAACTTCGGTCACCTGGCAGGAAGCTACGATGCCCAGACCTATGCTTAACTGTGCAGCGCGGTATACTGCACGGACACGTTCCACACACACTTCAAGTAAGAGGGCGGCCTGAGTGGAAAGGTGAGAGTTTGGACAGCTGTGCAGACAAAGAAGGCGCCCTTTGGACTGGGCCTAAAAGCTTGTGACAATCCACTGGGCCTGCCGGGCTCTGAGGGCCCTGCCCAGGGCCCCCTGCTCCCCTGCCCTTTATTCAGTCACAGCAGAGATGGCCACACCCACTCCCTCAGTGAGGGCAGTGTTCCAACCTCCCTCAGCCCCGCCCCCTCTCCGCAGGTTACCATGGACTACAGAGGCTGCATTCTGAGGCCAGGGCGTTCCGAGAACGCCAAGGGCAGACATGATGACCTTAAATGATTTCCTCTTGTGTCAGTGTTGGTAAACTTTAGGAGCTAGGAAATGGTCCACTTGACAGAAATGTTCAAATTTATTGGCATTTCATATATTCTCTGCTCTAACATTGTCCTGACTCTTTCTGTATATTCTTTACTTATGTTTTGGTTTTCCTTAATCAAAGTGTGTCTTTTAAATCTTTTCAAAGAAAATTCTTTGGACTTACTAAATCACCTGAATTTTTTTACGTTTTCTGTTGTATTAAGTTCTGCTCATATCTTTATTTATCTTTTCTCTATGTTCTCAGGGTTTATTGTTTTCATCTTCTGATGTCAATTAAAACACTTGGTTATTCATTTTAATAAATCTTTTTACTTATAAAGATTTGAACTTTTGAAGATTCCAGCTTACTTGTACGTGTCTAAGGGTCAGGTCCTCTCCATTGTTGCTGGCCTAAGGCTTAGTTCACCATACAGCAATGTATATATTGACCTATTTTCCCCTCGACTTTCTGTGATTCCCTACATCTCACCTTTCTTTGCAGACAAGCCATTTGAAAAACCCTTAACTTATTTCACAGCCAATAAGTCTTTGAAATAATGTGTATTTTTTAGAGAAATCTTCTTATATAATTAGGCAGAAAATCTGACCTGCCATAGTTTTCAAAACAGCATAATTTCACTCTTCTCAATGATTAATCTGTTGTATTACACAACCTTGGAGTATTTAGCTTTATCAATGACATGTCCTTGAAAAATGTTTTAGAGATCCTACCAGTCTTTGAAAACATCCTTGAGCCTTGTTTCAGTTCCAGTTTTATGTATATTTTCTGCCTTGCACCCGATTATTCCTACATCTGATGGATGGCCTTGGGAATCTAATTCTGGTATTGATGGTTTTGGCTGATTGTCTCCCCTTGTAGCTGCTTTCTTCATTATTGTGTAAATTTAGATCATGAGTTCATGTTTAGCTAAACAGCTGACCTTGTAAGAGGCTTAGTTGTGAAGGCTCGTAAGTTTCAGCAGAAAGTCGGCAAAGATTTATTTGTGTCCCTCCAATGAGTGGCCCGCAAGGACCCCGTTTTCTACAAGTGTTGGTCCAATACTCCCTCTAGAGGCAGGGGACTCAGACAGGGCTGCTTTGCGGCTCCCGATCTGGGGCAGGGGCAGTGTGCGGCCTGTGACCCGGGCAGGAGCCTCTCCGCGTGTGTCCCAGGGACCCATCTGCCTGCGAACTTCGGTCACCTGGCAGGAAGCTATGATGCCCAGACCTATGCTTAACTGTGCAGCGCGGTATACTGCACTGACACGTTCCACACACACTTCAAGTAAGAGGGCGGCCTGAGTGGAAAGATGAGAGTTTGGGCAGCTGTGCAGACAAAGAAGGCGCCCTTTGGCCTGGGCCTAAAAGCTTGTGACACTCCACTGGGCCTGCCGGGCTCTGAGGGCCCTGCCCTGGTCCCCCTGCTCCCCTGCCCTTTGTTCAGTCACAGCAGAGATGGCCACACCCACTCCCTCAGTGAGGGCAGTGTTCCAACCTCCCTCAGCCCCGCCCCCTCTCCACAGGTTACCATGGACTACAGAGGCTGCATTCTGAGGCCAGGGCGTTCCGAGAACACCAAGGGCAGACATGATGACCTTAAATGATTTCCTCTTGTGTCAGTGTTGGTAAACTTTAGGAGCTAGGAAATGGTCCACTTGACAGAAATGTTCAAATTTACTGGCATTTCATATATTCTCTGCTCTAACATTGTCCTGACTCTTTCTGTATATTCTTTACTTATGTTTTGGTTTTCCTTAATCAAAGTGTTTCTTTTAAATCTTTTCGAAGAAGATTCTTTGGACTTACTAAATCACCTGAATTTTATACGTTTTCTGTTGTATTAAGTTCTGCTCATATCTTTATTTATCTTTTCTCTATGTTCTCAGGGTTTATTGTTTTCATCTTCTGATGTCAATTAAAACACTTGGTTATTCATTTTAATAAATCTTTTTACTTATAAAGATTTGAACTTTTGAAGATTCCAGCTTACTTGTACGTGTCTAAGGGTCAGATCCTCTCCATTGTTGCTGGCCTAAGGCTTAGTTCACCATACAGCAATGTATATATTGACCTATTTTCCCCTCGACTTTCTGTGATTCCCTACATCTCACCTTTCTTTGCAGACAAGCCATTTGAAATACCCTTAAATTATTTCACAGCCAATAAGTCTTTGAAATAATGTGTATTTTTTAGAGAAATCTTATATAATTAGGCAGAAAATCTGACCTGGCATAGTTTTAAAAACAGCATAATTTCACTCTTCTCAATGATTTATCTGTTGTATTACACAACCTTGGAGTATTTAGCTTTATCAATGACATGTCCTTGAAAAATGTTTTAGAGATCCTACCAGTCTTTGAAAACATCCTTGTGCCTTGTTTCAATTCCAGTTTTATGTATATTTTCTGCCTTGCACCCGATTATTCCTACATCTGATGGATGGCCTTGGGAATCTAATTCTTGTATTGATGGTTTTGGCTGATTGTCTCCCCTTGTAGCTGCTTTCTTCAATATTGTGTAAATTTAGATCATGAGCTCATGTTTAGCTAAACAGCTGACCTTGTAAGAGGCTTAGGTGTGAACGCTCGTAAGTTTCAGCAGAAAGTCGGCAAAGATTTATTTGTGTCCCTCCAATGAGTGGCCCGCAAGGACCCCGTTTTCTACAAGTGTTGGTCCAATACTCCCTCTAGAGGCAGGGGACTCAGACAGGGCTGCTTTGCGGCCCCCGATCTGGGGCAGGGGCAGTGGGCGGCCTGTGACCCGGGCAGGAGCCCCTCCGCGTGTGTCCCAGGGACCCATCTGCCTGCAAACTTCGGTCACCTGGCAGGAAGCTACGATGCCCAGACGTATGCTTAGCTGTGCAGCGCGGTATACTGCACGGACACGTTCCACACACACTTCAAGTAAGAGGGCGGCCTGAGTGGAAAGGTGAGAGTTTGGGCAGCTGTGCAGACAAAGAAGGCGCCCTTTGGCCTGGGCCTAAAAGCTTGTGACACTCCACTGGGCCTGCCGGGCTCTGAGGGCCCTGCCCTGGGTCCCCTCCTCCCCTGCCCTTTGTTCAGTCACAGCAGAGATGGCCACACCCACTCCCTCAGTGAGGGCAGTGTTCCAACCTCCCTCAGCCCCGCCCCCTCTCCGCAGGTTACCATGGACTACAGTGGCTGCATTCTGAGGCCAGGGTGTTCCGAGAACACCAAGGGCAGACATGATGACCTTAAATGATTTCCTCTTGTGTCAGTGTTGGTAAACTTTAGGAGCTAGGAAATGGTCCACTTTACAGAAATGTTCAAATTTACTGGCATTTCATATATTCTCTGCTCTAACATTGTCCTGACTCTTTCTGTATATTCTTTACTTATGTTTTGGTTTTCCTTAATCAAAGTGTTTCTTTTAAATCTTTTCGAAGAAGATTCTTTGGACTTACTAAATCACCTGAATTTTATACGTTTTCTGTTGTATTAAGTTCTGCTCATATCTTTATTTATCTTTTTTCTATGTTCTCAGGGTTTATTGTTTTGATCTTCTGATGTCAATTAAAACACTTGGTTATTCATTTTAATAAATCTTTTTACTTATAAAGATTTGAACTTTTGAAGATTCCAGCTTACTTGTACGTGTCTAAGGGTCAGGTCCTCTCCATTGTTGCTGGCCTAAGGCTTAGTTCACCATACAGCAATGTATATATTGACCTATTTTCCCCTCGACTTTCTGTGATTCCCTACATCTCACCTTTCTTTGCAGACAAGCCATTTGAAAAACCCTTAACTTATTTCACAGCCAATAAGTCTTTGAAATAATGTGTATTTTTTAGAGAAATCTTCTTATATAATTAGGCAGAAAATCTGACCTGCCATAGTTTTCAAAACAGCATAATTTCACTCTTCTCAATGATTAATCTGTTGTATTACACAACCTTGGAGTATTTAGCTTTATCAATGACATGTCCTTGAAAAATGTTTTAGAGATCCTACCAGTCTTTGAAAACATCCTTGAGCCTTGTTTCAGTTCCAGTTTTATGTATATTTTCTGCCTTGCACCCGATTATTCCTACATCTGATGGATGGCCTTGGGAATCTAATTCTGGTATTGATGGTTTTGGCTGATTGTCTCCCCTTGTAGCTGCTTTCTTCATTATTGTGTAAATTTAGATCATGAGCTCATGTTTAGCTAAACAGCTGACCTTGTAAGAGGCTTAGTTGTGAAGGCTCGTAAGTTTCAGCAGAAAGTCGGCAAAGATTTATTTGTGTCCCTCCAATGAGTGGCCCGCAAGGACCCCGTTTTCTACAAGTGTTGGTCCAATACTCCCTCTAGAGGCAGGGGACTCAGACAGGGCTGCTTTGCGGCTCCCGATCTGGGGCAGGGGCAGTGTGCGGCCTGTGACCCGGGCAGGAGCCTCTCCGCGTGTGTCCCAGGGACCCATCTGCCTGCGAACTTCGGTCACCTGGCAGGAAGCTATGATGCCCAGACCTATGCTTAACTGTGCAGCGCGGTATACTGCACTGACACGTTCCACACACACTTCAAGTAAGAGGGCGGCCTGAGTGGAAAGGTGAGAGTTTGGGCAGCTGTGCAGACAAAGAAGGCGCCCTTTGGCCTGGGCCTAAAAGCTTGTGACACTCCACTGGGCCTGCCGGGCTCTGAGGGCCCTGCCCTGGTCCCCCTGCTCCCCTGCCCTTTGTTCATCACAGCAGAGATGGCCACACCCACTCCCTCAGTGAGGGCAGTGTTCCAACCTCCCTCAGCCCCGCCCCCTCTCCGCAGGTTACCATGGACTACAGAGGCTGCATTCTGAGGCCAGGGCGTTCCGAGAATGCCAAGGGCAGACATGATGACCTTAAATGATTTCCTCTTGTGTCAGTGTTGGTAAACTTTAGGAGCTAGGAAATGGTCCACTTGACAGAAATGTTCAAATTTACTGGCATTTCATATATTCTCTGCTCTAACATTGTCCTGACTCTTTCTGTATATTCTTTACTTATGTTTTGGTTTTCCTTAATCAAAGTGTGTCTTTTAAATCTTTTCAAAGAAGATTCTTTGGACTTACTAAATCACCTGAATTTTATACGTTTTCTGTTGTATTAAGTTCTGCTCATATCTTTATTTATCTTTTCTCTATGTTCTCAGGATTTATTGTTTTCATCTTCTGATGTCAATTAAAACACTTGGTTATTCATTTTAATAAATCTTTTTACTTATAAAGATTTGAACTTTTGAAGATTCCAGCTTACTTGTACGTGTCTAAGGGTCAGGTCCCCTCCATTGTTGCTGGCCTAAGGCTTAGTTCACCATACAGCAATGTATATATTGACCTATTTTCCCCTCGACTTTCTGTGATTCCCTACATCTCACCTTTCTTTGCAGACAAGCCATTGGAAATACCCTTAACTTATTTCACAGCCAATAAGTCTTTGAAATAATGTGTATTTTTTAGAGAAATCTTCTTATATAATTAGGCAGAAAATCTGACCTGCCATAGTTTTCAAAACAGCATAATTTCACTCTTCTCAATGATTAATCTGTTGTATTACACAACCTTGGATTTTTAGCTTTATCAATGACATGTCCTTGAAAAATGTTTTAGAGATCCTACCAGTCTTTGAAAACATCCTTGTGCCTTGTTTCAGTTCCAGTTTTATGTATATATTCTGCCTTGCAACCGATTATTCCTTCATCTGAAGGATGGCCTTGGGAATCTAATTCTGGTATTGATGTTTTTGGCTGATTGTCTCCCCTTGTAGCTGCTTTCTTCATTATTGTGTAAATTTAGATCATGAGCTCATGTTTAGCTAAACAGCTGACCTTGTAAGAGGCTTAGGTGTGAAAGCTCGTAAGTTTCAGCAGAAAGTCGGCGAAGATTTATTTGTGTCCCTCCAATGAGTGGCCCGCAAGGACCCCGTTTACTACAAGAGTTGGTCCAATACTCCCTCTAGAGGCAGGGGACTCAGACAGGGCTGCTTTGCGGCCCCCGATATGGGGCCGGGGCAGTGGGCGGCCTGTGACCCGGACAGGAGCCCCTCCGCGTGTGTCCCAGGGACCCATCTGCCTGCGAACTTCGATCACCTGGCAGGAAGCTACGATGCCCAGAACTATGCTTAGCTGTGCAGCACGGTGTACTGCGCGGACACGTTCCACACCCACTTCAAGTAAGAGGGCGGCCTGAGTGAAAAGGTGAGAGTTTGGGCATCTGTGCAGACAAAGAAGGCGCCCTTTGGCCTGGGCCTAAAAACTTGTGACACTCCACTGGGCCTGCCGGGCTCTGAGGGCCCTGCCCTGGGCCCCCTGCTCCCCTGCCCTTTGTTCAGTCACAGCAGAGATGGCCACACCCACTCCCTCAGTGAGGGCAGTGTTCCAACCTCCCTCAGCCCCGCCCCCTCTCCGCAGGTTACCATGGACTACAGAGGCTGCATTCTGAGGCCAGGGCGTTCCGAGAATGCCAAGGGCAGACATGATGACCTTAAATGATTTCCTCTTGTGTCAGTGTTGGTAAACTTTAGGAGCTAGGAAATGGTCCACTTGACAGAAATGTTCAAATTTACTGACATTTCATATATTCTCTGCTCTAACATTGTCCTGACTCTTTCTGTATATTCTTTACTTATGTTTTGGTTTTCCTTAATCAAAGTGTGTCTTTTAATTCTTTTCAAAGAAGATTCTTTGGACTTACTAAATCACCTGAATTTTATACGTTTTCTGTTGTATTAAGTTCTGCTCATATCTTTATCTTTTTTTTTTTTTTTTCTTTTTGCGGTATGCGGGCCTCTCACTGTTGCGGCCTCCCCCGTTGCGGAGCACAGGCTCCGGATGCGCAGGCCCAGCGGTCATGGCTCACGGGCCCAGCCGCTCCGCGGCATATGGGATCCTCCCAGACCGGGGCACGAACCCGTATCCCCTGCATCGGCAGGCGGACTCTCAACCACTTGCGCCACCAGGGAGGCCCTATTTATCTTTTTTCTATGTTCTCAGGGTTTATTGTTTTCATCTTCTGATGTCAATTAAAACACTTGTTTATTCATTTTAATAAATCTTTTTACTTATAAAGATTTGAACTTTTGAAGATTCCAGCTTACTTGTACGTGTCTAAGGGTCAGGTCCTCTCCATTGTTGCTAGCCTAAGGCTTAGTTCACCATACAGCAATGTATATATTGACCTATTTTCCCCTCGACTTTCTGTGATTCCCTACATCTCACCTTTCTTTGCAGACAAGCCATTGGAAATACCCTTAACTTATTTCACAGCCAAGAAGTCTTTGAAATAATGTGTATTTTTTAGAGAAATCTTCTTATATAATTAGGCAGAAAATCTGACCTGCCATAGTTTTCAAAACAGCATAATTTCACTCTTCTCAATGATTAATCTGTTGTATTACACAACCTTGGAGTATTTAACTTTATCAATGACATGTCCGTGAAAAATGTTTTAGAGATCCTACCAGTCTTTGAAAACATCCTTGTGCCTTGTTTCAGTTCCAGTTTTATGTATATTTTCAGCCTTGAACCCGATTATTCCTACATCTGATGGATGGCCTTGGGAATCTAATTCTGGTATTGATGGTTTTGGCTGATTGTCTCCCCTTGTAGCTGCTTTCTTCATTATTGTGTAAATTTAGATCATGAGCTCATGTTTAGCTAAACAGCTGACCTTGTAAGAGGCTTAGGTGTGAACGCTCGTAAGTTTCAGCAGAAAGTCGGCAAAGATTTACTTGTATCACTCCAATGAGTGGCCCCCAAGGACCCCGTTTTCTACAAGTGTTGGTCAAATACTACCTCTAGAGGCAGGGGACTCAGACAGGGCTGCTTTGCGGCTCCCGATCTGGGGCCGGGGCAGTGGGCGGCCTGTGGCCCGGGCAGGAGCCTCTCCGCGTGTGTCCCAGGGACCCATCTGCCTGTGAACTTCGGACACCTGGCAGGAAGCTACGATGCCCAGACCTATGCTTAGCTGTGCAGCGCTGTATACTGCATGGACACATTCCACACACACTTCAAGTAAGAGGGCGGCCTGAGTGGAAAGAAGAGAGTTTGGGCAGCTGTGCAGACAAAGAAGGCGCCCTTTGGCCTGGGCCTAAAAGCTTGTGACAATCCACTGGGCCTGCCGGGCTCTGAGGGCCCTGCCCTGGGCCCCCTGCTCCCCTGCCCTTTGTTCAGTCACAGCAGAGATGGCCACACCCACTCCCTCAGTGAGGGCAGTGTTCCAACCTCCCTCAGCCCCGCCCCCACTCCGCAGGTTACCATGGACTACAGAGGCTGCATTCTGAGGCCAGGGCGTTCCGAGAATGCCAAGGGCAGACATGATGACCTTAAATGATTTCCTCTTGTGTCAGTGTTGGTAAACATTAGGAGCTAGGAAATGGTCCACTTTACAGAAATGTTCAAATTTACTGGCATTTCATATATTCTCTGCTCTAACATTGTCCTGACTCTTTCTGTATATTCTTTACTTATGTTTTGGTTTTCCTTAATCAAAGTGTGTCTTTTAAATCTTTTCAAAGAAAATTCTTTGGACTTACTAAATCACCTGAATTTTATACGTTTTCTGTTGTATTAAGTTCTGCTCATATCTTTATTTATCTTTTCTCTATGTTCTCAGGGTTTATTGTTTTCATCTTCTGATGTCAATTAAAACACTTTGTTATTCATTTTAATAAATCTTATTACTTACAAAGATTTGAACTTTTGAAGATTCCAGCTTACTTGTACGTGTCTAAGGGTCAGGTCCTCTCCATAGTTGCTGGCCTAAGGCTTAGTTCACCATACAGCAATGTATATATTGACCTATTTTCCCTTCGACTTTCTGTGATTCCCTACATCTCACCTTTCTTTGCAGACAAGCCATTTGAAATACCCTTAACTTTTTTCACAGCCAATAAGTCTTTGAAATAATGTGTATTTTTTAGAGACATCTTCTTATATAATTAGGCAGAAAATCTGACCTGCCATAGTTTTCAAAACAGCATAATTTCACTCTTCTCAATGATTAATCTGTTGTATTACACAACCTTGGAGTATTTAGCTTTATCAATGACATGTCCTTGAAAAATGTTTTAGAGATCCTACCAGTCTTTGAAAACATCCTTGTGCCTTGTTTCAGTTCCAGTTTTATGTATATTTTCTGCCTTGCACCCGATTATTCCTACATCTGATGGATGGCCTTGGGAATCTAATTCTGGTATTGATGGTTTTGGCTGATTGTCTCCCCTTGTAGCTGCTTTCTTCATTATTGTGTAAATTTAGATCATGAGCTCATGTTTAGCTAAACAGCTGACCTTGTAAGAGGCTTAGGTGTGAACGCTCGTAAGTTTCAGCAGAGAGTCGGCAAAGATTTATTTGTGTCCCTCCAATGAGTGGCCCGCAAGGACCCCGTTTTCTACAAGTGTTGGTCCAATACTCCCTCTAGCGGCAGGGGACTCAGACAGGGCTGCTTTGCGGCCCCCGATCTGGGGCAGGGGCAGTGGGCGGCCTGTGACCCGGGCAGGAGCCCCTCCGCGTTTGTCCCAGGGACCCATCTGCCTGCGAACTTCGGTCACCTGGCAGGAAGCTACGATGCCCAGAACTATGCTTAGCTGTGCAGCGCGGTGTACTGCGCGGACATGTTCCACACACACTTCAAGTAAGAGGGCGGCCTGAGTGGAAAGGTGAGAGTTTGGGCAGCTGTGCAGACAAAGAAGGCGCCCTTTGGCCTGGGCCTAAAAACCTGTGACACTCCACTGGGCCTGCCGGGCTCTGAGGGCCCTGCCCTGGGCCCCCTGCTCCCCTGCCCTTTGTTCAGTCACAGCAGAGATGGCCACACCCACTCCCTAAGTGAGGGCAGTGTTCCAACCTCCCTCAGCCCCGCCCCCTCTCCGCAGGTTACCATGGACTACAGAGGCTGCATTCTGAGGCCAGGGCGTTCCGAGAATGCCAAGGGCAGACATGATGACCTTAAATGATTTCCTCTTGGATCAGTGTTGGTAAACTTTAGGAGCTAGGAAATGGTCCACTTTCCAGAAATGTTCAAATTTACTGGCATTTCATATATTCTCTGCTCTAACATTGTCCTGACTCTTTCTGTATATTCTTTACTTATGTTTTGGTTTTCCTTAATCAAAGTGTGTCTTTTAAATCTTTTCAAAGAAGATTCTTTGGACTTACTAAATCACCTGAATTTTATACGTTTTCTGTTGTATTAAGTTCTGATCATATCTTTATTTATCTTTTCTCTATGTTCTCAGGGTTTATTGTTTTCATCTTCTGATGTCAATTAAAACACTTGGTTATTCATTTTAATAAATCTTTTTACTTATAAAGATTTGAACTTTTGAAGATTCCAGCTTACTTGTACGTGTCTAAGGGTCAGGTCCTCTCCATTGTTGCTGGCCTAAGGCTTAGTTCACCATACAGCAATGTATATATTGACCTATTTTCCCCTCGACTTTCTGTGATTCCCTACATCTCACCTTTCTTTGCAGACAAACCATTTGAAATACCCTTAACTTATTTCACAGCCAATAAGTCTTTGAAATAATGTGTATTTTTTAGAGAAATCTTCTTATATAATTAGGCAGAAAATCTGACCTGCCATAGTTTTCAAAACAGCATAATTTCACTCTTCTCAATGATTAATCTGTTGTATTACACAACCTTGGAGTATTTAGCTTTATCAATGACATGTCCTTGAAAAATGTTTTAGAGATCCTACCAGTCTTTGAAAACATCCTTGTGCCTTGTTTCAGTTCCAGGTTTATGTATATTTTCTGCCTTGCACCCGATTATTCCTTCATCTGATGGATGGCCTTGGGAATCTAATTCTGGTATTGATGGTTTTGGCTGATTGTCTCCCCTTGTAGCTACTTTCTTCATTATTGTGTAAATTTAGATCATGAGCTCATGTTTAGCTAAACAGCTGACCTTGTAAGAGGCTTAGGTGTGAACGCTCATAAGTTTCAGCAGAAAGTCGGCAAAGATTTATTTGTGTCCCTCCAATGAGTGGCCCGCAAGGACCCCGTTTTCTACAAGAGTTGGTCCAATACTCCCTCTAGAGGCAGGGGACTCAGACAGGGCTGCTTTGCGGCCCCCGATCTGGGGCAGGGGCAGTAGGCGGCCTGTGACCCGGGCAGGAGCCCCTCCGCGTGTGTCCCATGGACCCATCTGCCTGCGAACTTCGATCACCTGGCAGGAAGCTACGTAGCCCAGAACTATGCTTAGCTGTGCAGAACGGTGTACTGCGCGGGCACGTTCCACACACACTTAAAGTAAGAGGGCGTTCTGAGTGGAAAGTTGAGAGTTTGGGCAGCTGTGCAGACAAAGAAGGCGCCCTTTGGCCTGGGCCTAAAAACTTGTGACACTCCACTGGGCCAGCCGGGCTCTGAGGGCCCTGCCCTGGGCCCCCTGCTCCCCTGACCTTTGTTCAGTCACAGCAGAGATGGCCACACCCACTCCCTCAGTGAGGGCAGTGTTCCAACCTCCTTCAGCCCCGCACCCTCTCCGCAGGTTACCATGGACTACAGAGGCTGCATTCTGAGGCCAGGGCGTTCCGAGAATGCCAAGGGCAGACACGATGACCTTAAATGATTTCCTCTTGTGTCAGTGTTGGTAAACTTTAGGAGCTAGGAAATGGTCCACTTGACAGAAATGTTCAAATTTACTGGCATTTCATATATTATCTGCTCTAACATTGTCCTGACTCTTTCTGTATATTCTTTACTTATGTTTTGGTTTTCCTTAATCAAAGTGTGTCTTTTAAATCTTTTCAAAGAAGATTCTTTGGACTTACTAAATCACCTCAATTTTATACGTTTTCTGTTGTATTAAGTTCTGCTCATATCTTTATTTATCTTTTCTCTATATTCTCAGGGTTTATTGTTTTCATCTTCTGATGTCAATTAAAACACTTGGTTATTCATTTTAATAAATCTTTTTACTTATAAAGATTTGAACTTTTGAAGATTCCAGCTTACTTGTACGTGTCTAAGGGTCAGGTCCTCTCCATTGTTGCTTGCCTAAGGCTTAGTTCACCATACAGCAATGTATATATTGAACTATTTTCCCCTCGACTTTCTGTGATTCCCTACATCTCACCTTTCTTTGCAGACAAGCCATTTGAAATACCCTTAACTTATTTCACAGCCAATAAGTCTTTGAAATAATGTGTATTTTTTAGAGAAATCTTCTTATATAATTAGGCAGAAAATCTGACCTGCCATAGTTTTCAAAACAGCATAATTTCACTCTGCTCAATGATTAATCTGTTGTATTACACAACCTTGGAGTATTTAGCTTTATCAATGACATGTCCTTGAAAAATGTTTTAGAGATCCTACCAGTCTTTGAAAACATCCTTGTGCCTTGTTTCAGTTCCAGTTTTTTGTATATTTTCTGCCTTGCACCCGATTATTCCTTCATCTAATGGATGGCCTTGGGAATCTAATTTTGGTATTGATGGTTTTGGCTGATATTCTCCCCTTGTAGCTGCTTTCTTCATTATTGTGTAAATTTAGATCATGAGCTCATGTTTAGCTAAACAGCTGACCTTGTAAGAGGCTTAGGTGTGATCGCTCGTAAGTTTCAGCAGAAAGTCGGCAAAGATTTATGTGTGTCCCTCCAATGAGTGGCCCGCAAGGACCCCGTTTTCTACAAGTGTTGGTCCAATACTCCCTCTAGAGGCAGGGGACTCAGACAGGGCTGCTTTGCGGCCCCCGGTCTGGGGCAGGGGCAGTGGGCGGCCTGTGACCAGGGCAGTAGCCCCACCGTGTGTGTCCCAGGGACCCATCTGCCTGCAAACTTCGGTCACCTGGCAGGAAGCTACGATGCCCAGAACTATGCTTAGCTGTGCAGCACGGTGTACTGCGCGGACACGTTCCACACACACTTCAAGTAAGAGGGCGGCTTGAGTGGAAAGGTGAGAGTTTGGGCAGCTGTGCAGACAAAGAAGGCGCCCTTTGGCCTGGGCCTAAAAACTTGTGACACTCCACTGGGCCTGCCGGGCTCTGAGGGCCCTGCCCTGGGCCCCCTGCTCCCCTTCCCTTTGTTCAGTCACAGCAGAGATGGCCACACCCACTCCCTCAGTGAGGGCAGTGTTCCAACCTCCCTCAGCCCCGCCCCCTCTCCGCAGGTTACCATGGACTACAGAGGCTGCATTCTGAGGCCAGGGCGTTCCGAGAATGCCAAGGGCAGACATGATGACCTTAAATGATTTCCTCTTGTGTCAGTGTTGGTAAACTTTAGGAGCTAGGAAATGGTCCACTTTACAGAAATATTCAAATTTACTGGCATTTCATATATTGTCTGCTCTAACATTGTCCTGACTCTTTCTGTATATTCTTTACTTATGTTTTGGTTTTCCTTAATCAAAGTGTGTCTTTTAAATCTTTTCAAAGAAGATTCTTTGGACTTACTAAATCACCTGAATTTTATACGTTTTCTGTTGTATTAAGTTCTGCTCATATCTTTATTTATCTTTTCTCTATGTTCTCAGGGTTTATTGTTTTCATCTTCTGATGTCAATTAAAACACTTGGTTATTCATTTTAATAAATCTTTTTACTTATAAAGATTTGAACTTTTGAAGATTCCAGCTTACTTGTACGTGTCTAAGGGTCAGGTCCTCTCCATTGTTGCTGGCCTAAGGCTTAGTTCACCATACAGCAATGTATATATTGACCTATTTTCCCCTCGACTTTCTGTGATTCCCTACATCTCACCTTTCTTTGCAGACAAGCCATTTGAAATACCCTTAACTTATTTCACAGCCAATAAGTCTTTGAAATAATGTGTATTTTTTAGAGAAATCTTCTTATATAATTAGGCAGAAAATCTGACCTGCCATAGTTTTCAAAACAGCATAATTTCACGCTTCTCAATGATAAATCTGTTGTATTACACAACCTTGGAGTATTTAGCTTTATCAATGACATGTCCTTGAAAAATGTTTTAGAGATCCTACCAGTCTTTGAAAACATCCTTGTGCCTTGTTTCAGTTCCAGTTTTATGTATATTTTCTGCCTTGCACCCGATTATTCCTTCATCTGATGGATGGCCTTGGGAATCTAATTCTGGTTTTGATGGTTTTGGCTTATTGTCTCCCCTTGTAGCTGCTTTCTTCAATATTGTGTAAATTTAGATCATGAGCTCATGTTTAGCTAAGCAGCTGACCTTGTAAGAGGCTTAGGTGTGAACGCTCGTAATTTTCAGCAGAAAGTCGGCAAAGATTTATTTGTGTCCCTCCAATGAGTGGCCCGCAAGGACCCCGTTTTCTACAAGTGTTGGTCCAATATTCCCTCTAGAGGCAGGGGACTCAGACAGGGCTGCTTTGCGGCCCCCGAACTGGGGCAGGGGCAGTGGGCGGCCTGTGACCCGGGCAGGAGACCCTCCGCGTGTGTCCCAGGGACCAATCTGCCTGCGAACTTCGATCACCTGGCAGGAAGCTACGATGCCCAGAACTATGCTTAGCTGTGCAGCGCGGTGTACTGCGCGGACAAGTTCCACACACACTTCAAGAAAGAGGGCGGCCTGAGTGGAAAGGTGAGAGTTTGGGCAGCTGTGCAGACAAAGAAGGCGTCCTTTGGCCTGGGCCTAAAAACTTGTGACACTCCACTGGGCCAGCCGGGCTCTGAGGGCCCTGCCCTGGGCCCCCTGCTCCCCTTCCCTTTGTTCAGTCACAGCAGAGTTGGCCACACCCACTCCCTCAGTGAGGGCAGTGTTCCAACCTCCCTCAGCCCCGTCCCCTCTCCGCAGGTTACCATGGACTACAGAGGCTGCATTCTGAGGCCAGGGCGTTCCGAGAATGCCAAGGGCAGACATGATGACCTTAAATGATTTCCTCTTGTGTCAGTGTTGGTAAACTTTAGGAGCTAGGAAATGGTCCACTTTACAGAAATGTTCAAATTTACTGGCATTTCATATATTCTCTGCTCTAACATTGTCCTGACTCTTTCTGTATATTCTTTACTTATGTTTTGGTTTTCCTTAATCAAAGTGTGTCTTTTAAATCTTTTCAAAGAAAATTCTTTGGACTTACTAAATCACCTGAATTTTATATGTTTTCTGTTGTATTAAGTTCTGCTCATATCTTTATTTATCTTTTCTCTATGTTCTCAGGGTTTATTGTTTTCATCTTCTGATGTCAATTAAAACACTTGGTTATTCATTTTAATAAATCTTTTTACTTATAAAGATTTGAACTTTTGAAGATTCCAGCTTACTTGTACGTGTCTAAGGGTCAGTTCCTCTCCATTGTTGCTGGCCTAAGGCTTAGTTCACCATACAGCAATGTATATATTGACCTATTTTCCCCTCGACTTTTTGTGATTCCCTACATCTCACCTTTCTTTGCAGACAAGCCATTTGAAATACCCTTAACTTATTTCACAGCCAATAAGTCTTTGAAATAATGTGTATATTTAGAGAAATCTTCTTATATAATTAGGCAGAAAATCTGACCTGCCATAGTTTTCAAAACAGCATAATTTCACTCTTCTCAATGATTAATCTGTTGTATTACACAACCTTGGAGTATTTAGCTTTATCAATGACATGTCCTTGAAAAATGTTTTAGAGATCCTACCAGTCTTTGAAAACATCCTTGTGCCTTGTTTCAGTTCCAGTTTTATGTATATTTTCTGCCTTGCACCCGATTATTCCTTCATCTGATGGATGGCCTTGGGAATCTAATTCTGGTATTGATGGTTTTGGCTGATTGTCTCCCCTTGTAGCTGCTTTCTTCATTATTGTGTAAATTTAGATCATGAGCTCATGTTTAGCTAAACAGCTGACCTTGTAAGAGGCTTAGGTGTGAATGCTCATAAGTTTCAGCAGAAAGTCGGCAAAGATTTATTTGTGTCCCTCCAATGAGTGGCCCGCAAGGACCCCGTTTTCTACAAGAGTTGGTCCAATACTCCCTCTAGAGGCAGGGGACTCAGACAGGGCTGCTTTGCGGCCCCCGATCTGGGGCAGGGGCAGTGGGCGGCCTGTGACCCGGGCAGGAGCCCCTCCGCGTGTGTCCCAGGATCCCATCTGCCTGCGAACTTCGATCAACTGGCAGGAAGATACGTAGCCCAGAACTATGCTTAGCTGTGCAGCACGGTGTACTGCGCGGACACGTTCCACAAACACTTAAAGTAAGAGGGCGGCCTGAGTGGAAAGGTGAGAGTTTGGGCAGCTGTGCAGACAAAGAAGGCGCCCTTTGGCCTGGGCCTAAAAACTTGTGACACTCCACTGGGCCAGCCGGGCTCTGAGGGCCCTGCCCTGGGCCCCCTGCTCCCCTGCCCTTTGTTCAGTCACAGCAGAGATGGCCACACCCACTCCCTCAGTGAGGGCAGTGTTCCAACCTCCCTCAGCCCCGCCCCCTCTCCGCAGGTTACCATGGACTACAGAGGCTGCATTCTGAGGCCAGGGCATTCTGAGAATGCCAAGGGCAGACATGATGACCTTAAATGATTTCCTCTTGTGTCAGTGTTGGTAAACTTTAGGAGCTAGGAAATGGTCCACTTGACCGAAATGTTCAAATTTACTGGCATTTCATATATTCTCTGCTCTAACATTGTCCTGACTCTTTCTGTATATTCTTTACTTATGTTTTTGTTTTCCTTAATCAAAGTGTATCTTTTAAATCTTTTCAAAGAAGATTCTTTGGACTTACTAAATCACCTGAATTTTATACGTTTTCTGTTGTATTAAGTTCTGCTCATATCTTTATTTATCTTTTTTCTATGTTCTCAGGGTTTATTGTTTTCATCTTCTGATGTCAATTAAAACACTTGTTTATTCATTTTAATAAATCTTTTTACTTATAAAGATTTGAACTTTTGAAGATTCCAGCTTACTTGTACGTGTCTAAGGGTCAGTTCCTCTCCATTGTTGCTGGCCTAAGGCTTAGTTCACCATACAGCAATGTATATATTGACCTATTTTCCCCTCGACTTTCTGTGATTCCCTACATCTCACCTTTCTTTGCAGACAAAACATTTGAAATACCCTTAACTTATTTCACAGCCAATAAGTCTTTGAAATAATGTGTATTTTTTAGAGAAATCTTCTTATATAATAAGGCAGAAAATCTGACCTGCTATAGTTTTCAAAACAGCATAATTTCACTCTTCTCAATGATTAATCTGTTGTATTACACAACCTTGGAGTATTTAGCTTTATCAATGACATGTCCTTGAAAAATGTTTTAGAGATCCTACCAGTCTTTGAAAACATCCTTGTGCCTTGTTTCAGTTCCAGTTTTATGTATATTTTGTGCCTTGCACCCGATTATTCCTTCATCTGATGGATGGCCTTGGGAATCTAATTTTGGTATTGATGGTTTTGGCTGATTGTCTCCCCTTGTAGCTGCTTTCTTCATTATTGTGTAAATTTAGATCATGAGCTCATGTTTAGCTAAACAGCTGACCTTGTAAGAGGTTTAGGTGTGAACGCTTGTAAGTTTCAGCAGAAAGTCGGCAAAGATTTATTTGTGTCCCTCCAATGAGTGGCCCGCAAGGACCCCGTTTTCTACAAGAGTTGGTCCAATACTCCCTCTAGAGGCAGGGGACTCAGACAGGGCTGCTTTGCGGCCCCCGATCTGGGGCAGGGGCAGTGGGCGGCCTGTGACCCGGGCAGGAGCCCCTCCGCGTGTGTCCCAGGATCCCATCTGCCTGCGAACTTCGATCAACTGGCAGGAAGCTACGTAGCCCAGAACTATGCTTAGCTGTGCAGCACGGTGTACTGCGCGGACACGTTCCACAAACACTTAAAGTAAGAGGGCGGCCTGAGTGGAAAGGTGAGAGTTTGGGCAGCTGTGCAGACAAAGAAGGCGCCCTTTGGCCTGGGCCTAAAAACTTGTGACACTCCACTGGGCCAGCCGGGCTCTGAGGGACCTGCCCTGGGCCCCCTGCTCCCCTGCCCTTTGTTCAGTCACAGCAGAGATGGCCACACCCACTCCCTCAGTGAGGGCAGTGTTCCAACCTCCCTCAGCCCCGCCCCCTCTCCGCAGGTTACCATGGACTACAGAGGCTGCATTCTGAGGCCAGGGCATTCTGAGAATGCCAAGGGCAGACATGATGACCTTAAATGATTTCCTCTTGTGTCAGTGTTGGTAAACTTTAGGAGCTAGGAAATGGTCCACTTGACCGAAATGTTCAAATTTACTGGCATTTCATATATTCTCTGCTCTAACATTGTCCTGACTCTTTCTGTATATTCTTTACTTATGTTTTTGTTTTCCTTAATCAAAGTGTATCTTTTAAATCTTTTCAAAGAAGATTCTTTGGACTTACTAAATCACCTGAATTTTATACGTTTTCTGTTGTATTAAGTTCTGCTCATATCTTTATTTATCTTTTTTCTATGTTCTCAGGGTTTATTGTTTTCATCTTCTGATGTCAATTAAAACACTTGTTTATTCATTTTAATAAATCTTTTTACTTATAAAGATTTGAACTTTTGAAGATTCCAGCTTACTTGTACGTGTCTAAGGGTCAGTTCCTCTCCATTGTTGCTGGCCTAAGGCTTAGTTCACCATACAGCAATGTATATATTGACCTATTTTCCCCTCGACTTTCTGTGATTCCCTACATCTCACCTTTCTTTGCAGACAAGCCATTTGAAATACCCTTAACTTATTTCACAGCCAATAAGTCTTTGAAATAATGTGTATTTTTTAGAGAAATCTTCTTATATAATAAGGCAGAAAATCTGACCTGCTATAGTTTTCAAAACAGCATAATTTCACTCTTCTCAATGATTAATCTGTTGTATTACACAACCTTGGAGTATTTAGCTTTATCAATGACATGTCCTTGAAAAATGTTTTAGAGATCCTACCAGTCTTTGAAAACATCCTTGTGCCTTGTTTCAGTTCCAGTTTTATGTATATTTTGTGCCTTGCACCCGATTATTCCTTCATCTGATGGATGGCCTTGGGAATCTAATTTTGGTATTGATGGTTTTGGCTGATTGTCTCCCCTTGTAGCTGCTTTCTTCATTATTGTGTAAATTTAGATCATGAGCTCATGTTTAGCTAAACAGCTGACCTTGTAAGAGGTTTAGGTGTGAACGCTTGTAAGTTTCAGCAGAAAGTCGGCAAAGATTTATTTGTGTCCCTCCAATGAGTGGCCCGCAAGGACCCCGTTTTCTACAAGAGTTGGTCCAATACTCCCTCTAGAGGCAGGGGACTCAGACAGGGCTGCTTTGCGGCCCCCGATCTGGGGCAGGGGCAGTGGGCGGCCTGTGACCCGGGCAGGAGCCCCTCCGCGTGTGTCCCAGGGACCCATCTGCCTGCGAACTTCGATCAACTGGCAGGAAGCTACGTAGCCCAGAACTATGCTTAGCTGTGCAGCGCGGTGTACTGCGCGGACACGTTCCACACACACTTCAAGTAAGAGGGCGGCCTGAGTGGAAAGGTGAGAGTTTGGGCATCTGTGCAGACAAAGAAGGCGTCCTTTGGCCTGGGCCTAAAAACTTGTGACACTCCACTGGGCCAGCCGGGCTCTGAGGGCCCTGCCCTGGGCCCCCTGCTCCCCTGCCCTTTGTTCAGTCACAGCAGAGATGGCCACACCCACTCCCTCAGTGAGGGCAGTGTTCCAACCTCCCTCAGGCCCGCCCCCTCTCCGCAGGTTACCATGGACTACAGAGGCTGCATTCTGAGGCCAGGGCGTTCCGAGAATGCCAAGGGCAGACATGATGACCTTAAATGATTTCCTCTTGTGTCAGTGTTGGTAAACTTTAGGAGCTAGGAAATGGTCCACTTGACAGAAATGTTCAAATTTACTGGCATTTCATATATTCTCTGCTCTAACATTGTCCTGACTCTTTCTGTATATTCTTTACTTATGTTTTGGTTTTCCTTAATCAAAGTGTGTCTTTTAAATCTTTTCAAAGAAGATTCTTTGGACTTACTAAATCACCTGAATTTTATACGTTTTCTGTTGTATTAAGTTCTGCTCATATCTTTATTTATCTTTTCTCTATGTTCTCAGGGTTTATTGTTTTCATCTTCTGATGTCAATTAAAACACTTGGTTATTGATTTTAATAAATCTTTTTACTTATAAAGATTTGAACTTTTGAAGATTCCAGCTTACTTGTACGTGTCTAAGGGTCAGGTTCTCTCCATTGTTGCTGGCCTAAGGCTTAGTTCACCATACAGCAATGTATATATTGACCTATTTTCCCCTCGACTTTCTGTGATTCCCTACATCTCACCTTTCTTTGCAGACAAGCCATTTGAAATACCCTTAACTTATTTCACAGCCAATAAGTCTTTGAAATAATGTGTATTTTTTAGAGAAATCTTCTTATATAATTAGGCAGAAAATCTGACCTTCCATAGTTTTCAAAACAGCATAATTTCACTCTTCTCAATGATTAATCTGTTGTATTACAGAACCTTGGAGTATTTAGCTATATCAATGACATGTCCTTGAAAAATGTTTTAGAGATCCTACCAGTCTTTGAAAACATCCTTGTGCCTTGTTTCAGTTCCAGTTTTATGTATATTTTCTGCCTTGCACCCGATTATTCCTACATCTGTTGGATGGCCTTGGGAATCTAATTCTGGTATTGATGGTTTTGGCTGATTGTCTCCCCTTGTAGCTGCTTTCTTCAATATTGTGTAAATTTAGATCATGAGCTCATGTTTAGCTAAACAGCTGACCTTGTAAGAGGCTTAGGTGTGAACGCTCGTAAGTTTCAGCAGAGAGTCGGCAAAGATGTATTTGTGTCCCTCCAATGAGTGGCCCGCAAGGACCCCGTTTTCTACAAGTGTTGGTCCAATACTCCCTCTAGAGGCAGGGGACTCAGACAGGGCTGCTTTGCGGCCCCCGATCTGGTGCAGGGGCAGTGGGCGGCCTGTGACCCGGGCAGGAGCCTCTCCGCGTGTGTCCCAGGGACCCATCTGCCTGCGAAATTTGGTCACCTGGCAGGAAGCTACGATGCCCAGACCTATGCTTAGCTGTGCAGCGCGGTATACTGCGCGGACACGTTCCACACACACTTCAAGTAAGAGGGCGGCCTGAGTTGAAAGGTGAGAGTTTGGGCAGCTGTGCAGACAAAGAAGGCGTCCTTTGGCCTGGGCCTAAAAACTTGTGACACTCCACTGGGCCAGCCGGGCTCTGAGGGCCCTGCCCTGGGCCCACTGCTCCCCTGCCCTTTGTTCAGTCACAGCAGAGATGGCCACACCCACTCCCTCAGTGAGGGCAGTGTTCCAACCTCCCTCAGCCCCGCCCCCTCTCCGCAGGTTACCATGGACTACAGAGGCTGCATTCTGAGGCCAGGGCGTTCCGAGAATGCCAAGGGCAGACATGATGACCTTAAATGATTTCCTCTTGTGTCAGTGTTGGTAAACTTTAGGACCTAGGAAATGGTCCACTTGACAGAAATGTTCAAATTTACTGGCATTTCATATATTCTCTGCTCTAACATTGTCCTGACTCTTTCTGTATATTCTTTACTTATGTTTTGGTTTTCCTTAATCAAAGTGTGTCTTTTAAATCTTTTCAAAGAAAATTCTTTGGACTTACTAAATCACCTGAATTTTATACGTTTTCTGTTGTGTTAAGTTCTGCTCATATCTTTATTTATCTTTTCTCTGTGTTCTCAGGGTTTATTGTTTTCATCTTCTGATGTCAATTAAAACACTTGGTTATTGATTTTAATAAATCTTTTTACTTATAAAGATTTGAACTTTTGAAGATTCCAGCTTACTTGTACGTGTCTAAGGGTCAAGTTCTCTCCATTGTTGCTGGCCTAAGGCTTAGTTCACCATACAGCAATGTATATATTGACCTATTTTCCCCTCGACTTTCTGTGATTCCCTACATCTCACCTTTCTTTGCAGACAAGCCATTTGAAATGCCCTTAACTTATTTCACAGCCAATAAGTCTTTGAAATAATGTGTATTTTTTAGAGAAATCTTCTTATATAATTAGGCAGAAAATCTGACCTGCCATAGTTTTCAAAACAGCATAATTTCACTCTTCTCAATGATTAATCTGTTGTATTACACAACCTTGGAGTATTTAGCTTTATCAATGACATGTCCTTGAAAAATGTTTTAGAGATCCTACCAGTCTTTGAAAACATCCTTGTGCCTTGTTTCAGTTCCAGTTTTATGTATATTTTCTGCCTTGCACCCGATTATTCCTACATCTGATGTATGGCCTTGGGAATCTAATTCTGGTATTGATGGTTTTGGCTGATTGTCTCCCCTTGTAGCTGCTTTCTTCAATATTGTGTAAATTTAGATCATGAGCTCATGTTTAGCTAAACAGCTGACCTTGTAAGAGGCTTAGGTGTGAACGCTCGTAAGTTTCAGCAGAAAGTCGGCAAAGATTTATTTGTGTCCCTCCAATGAGTGGCCCGCAAGGACCCCGTTTTCTACAAGTGTTGGTCCAATACTCCCTCTAGAGGCAGGGGACTCAGACAGGGCTGCTTTGCAGCCCCCGATCTGGGGCAGGGGCAGTGGGCGGCCTGTGACCCGGGCAGGAGCCCCTCCGCGTGTGTCCCAGGGACCCATCTGCCTGCGAACTTCGGTCACCTGGCAGGAAGCTACGATGCCCAGAACTATGCTTAGCTGTGCAGCGCGGTGTACTGCGCGGACACGTTCCACACACACTTCAAGTAAGAGGGCGGCCTGAGTGGAAAGGTGAGAGTTTGGGCAGCTGTGCAGACAAAGAAGGCGCCCTTTGGCCTGGGCCTAAAAACTTGTGACACTCCACTGGGCCTGCCGGGCTCTGAGGGTACTGCCCTGGGCCCCCTGCTCCCCTGCCCTTTGTTCAGTCACAGCAGAGATGGCCACACCCACTCCCTCAGTGAGGGCAGTGTTCCAACCTCCCTCAGCCCCGCCCCCTCTCCGCAGGTTACCATGGACTACAGAGGCTGCATTCTGAGGCCAGGGCGTTCCGAGAATGCCAAGGGCAGACATGATGACCTTAAATGATTTCCTCTTGTGTCAGTGTTGGTAAACTTTAGGAGCTAGGAAATGGTCCACTTGACAGAAATGTTCAAATTTACTGGCATTTCATATATTGTCTGCTCTAACATTGTCCTGACTCTTTCTGTGTATTCTTTACTTATGTTTTGGTTTTCCTTAATCAAAGTGTGTCTTTTAAATCTTTTCAAAGAAGATTCTTTGGACTTACTAAATCACCTGAATTTTATACGTTTTCTGTTGTATTAAGTTCTGCTCATATCTTTCTTTATCTTTTTTCTATGTTCTCAGGGTTTATTGTTTTCATCTTCTGATGTCAATTAAAACACTTGGTTATTCATTTTAATAAATCTTTTTACTTATAAAGATTTGAACTTTTGAAGATTCCAGCTTACTTGTTCGTGTCTATGGGTCAGGTCCTCTCCATTGTTGCTGGCCTAAGGCTTAGTTCACCATACAGCAATGTATATATTGACCTACTTTCCCCTCGAGTTTCTGTGATTCCCTACATCTCACCTTTCTTTGCAGACAAGCCATTTGAAATACCCTTAACTTATTTCACAGCCAATAAGTCTTTGAAATAATGTGTACTTTTTAGAGAAATCTTCTTATATAATTAGGCAGAAAATCTGACCTGCCATAGTTTTCAAAACAGCATAATTTCACTCTTCTCAATGATTAATCTGTTGTATTACACAACCTTGGAGTATTTAGCTTTATCAATGACATGTCCTTGAAAAATGTTTTAGAGATCCTACCAGTCTTTGAAAACATCCTTGTGCCTTGTTTCAGTTCCAGTTTTATGTATATTTTCTGCCTTGCACCCGATTATTCCTACATCTGATGGATGGCCTTGGGAATCTAATTCTGGTATTGATGGTTTTGGCTGATTGTCTCCCCTTGTAGCTGCTTTCTTCAATATTGTGTAAATTTAGATCATGAGCTCATGTTTAGCTAAACAGCTGACCTTGTAAGAGGCTTAGGTGTGAACGCTCGTAAGTTTCAGCAGAAAGTCGGCAAAGATTTATTTGTGTCCCTCCAATGAGTGGCCCGCAAGGACCCCGTTTTCTACAAGTGTTGGTCCAATACTCCCTCTAGAGGCAGGGGACTCAGACAGAGCTGCTTTGCGGCCCCCCATCTGGGGCAGGGGCAGTGGGCGGCCTGTGACCCGGGCAGGAGCCCCTCCGCGTGTGTCCCAGGGACCCATCTGCCTGCGAACTTCGGTCACCTGGCAGGAAGCTACGATGCCCAGAACTATGCTTAGCTGTGCAGCACGGTGTACTGCGCGGACACGTTCCACACACACTTCAAGTAAGAGGGCGGCCTGAGTGGAAAGGTGAGAGTTTGGGCAGCTGTGCAGACAAAGAAGGCGCCCTTTGGCCTGGGCCTAAAAACTTGTGACACTCCACTGGGCCTGCCGGGCTCTGAGGGTCCTGCCCTGGGCCCCCTGCTCCCCTGCCCTTTGTTCAGTCACAGCAGAGATGGCCACACCCACTCCCTCAGTGAGGGCAGTGTTCCAACCTCCCTCAGCCCCGCCCCCTCTCCGCAGGTTACCATGGACTACAGAGGCTGCATTCTGAGGCCAGGGCGTTCCGAGAATGCCAAGGGCAGACATGATGACCTTAAATGATTTCCTCTTGTGTCAGTGTTGGTAAACTTTAGGAGCTAGGAAATGGTCCACTTGACAGAAATGTTCAAATTTACTGGCATTTCATATATAGTCTGCTCTAACATTGTCCTGACTCTTTCTGTGTATTCTTTACTTATGTTTTGGTTTTCCTTAATCAAAGTGTGTCTTTTAAATCTTTTCAAAGAAGATTCTTTGGACTTACTAAATCACCTGAATTTTATACGTTTTCTGTTGTATTAAGTTCTGCTCATATCTTTCTTTATCTTTTTTCTATGTTCTCAGGGTTTATTGTTTTCATCTTCTGATGTCAATTAAAACACTTGGTTATTCATTTTAATAAATATTTTTACTTATAAAGATTTGAACTTTTGAAGATTCCAGCTTACTTGTTCGTGTCTATGGGTCAGGTCCTCTCCATTGTTGCTGGCCTAAGGCTTAGTTCACCATACAGCAATGTATATATTGACCTATTTTCCCCTCGAGTTTCTGTGATTCCCTACATCTCACCTTTCTTTGCAGACAAGCCATTTGAAATACCCTTAACTTATTTCACAGCCAATAAGTCTTTGAAATAATGTGTATTTTTTAGAGAAATCTTCTTATATAATTAGGCAGAAAATCTGACCTGCCATAGTTTTCAAAACAGCATAATTTCACTCTTCTCAATGATTAATCTGTTGTATTACACAACCTTGGAGTATTTAGCTTTATCAATGACATGTCCTTGAAAAATGTTTTAGAGATCCTACCAGTCTTTGAAAACATCCTTGTGCCTTGTTTCAGTTCCAGTTTTATGTATATTTTCTGCCTTGCACCCGATTATTCCTTCATCTGATGGATGGCCTTGGGAATCTAATTCTGGTATTGATGGTTTTGGCTGATTGTCTCCCCTTGTAGCTGCTTTCTTCATTATTGTGTAAATTTAGATCATGAGCTCATGTTTAGCTAAACAGCTGACCTTGTAAGAGGCTTAGGTGTGAACGCTCGTAAGTTTCAGCAGAAAGTCGGCAAAGATTTATTTGTGTCCCTCCAATGAGTGGCCCGCAAGGACCCCGTTTTCTACAAGTGTTGGTCCAATACTCCCTCTAGAGGCAGGGGACTCAGACAGGGCTGCTTTGCGGCCCCCGATCTGGGGCAGGGGCAGTGGGCGGCCTGTGACCCGGGCAGGAGCCCCTCCGCGTGTGTCCCAGGGACCCATCTGCCTGCGAACTTCGGTCACCTGGCAGGAAGCTACGATGCCCAGAACTATGCTTAGCTGTGCAGCGCGGTGTACTGCGCGGACACGTTCCACACACACTTCAAGTAAGAGGGCGGCCTGAGTGGAAAGGTGAGAGTTTGGGCAGCTGTGCAGACAAAGAAGGCGTCCTTTGGCCTGGGCCTAAAAACTTGTGACACTCCACTGGGCCAGCCGGGCTCTGAGGGCCCTGCCCTGGGCCCCCTGCTCCCCTGCCCTTTGTTCAGTCACAGCAGAGATGGCCACACCCACTCCCTCAGTGAGGGCAGTGTTCCAAACTCCCTCAGGCCCGCCCCCTCTCCGCAGGTTACCATGGACTACAGAGGCTGCATTCTGAGGCCAGGGCATTCCGAGAATGCCAAGGGCAGACATGATGACCTTAAATGATTTCCTCTTGTGTCAGTGTTGGTAAACTTTAGGAGCTAGGAAATGGTCCACTTGACAGAAATGTTCAAATTTACTGGCATTTCATATATTCTCTGCTCTAACATTGTCCTGACTCTTTCTGTATATTCTTTACTTATGTTTTGGTTTTCCTTAATCAAAGTGTGTCTTTTAAATCTTTTCAAAGAAAATTCTTTGGACTTACTAAATCACCTGAATTTTATACGTTTTCTGTTGTATTAAGTTCTGCTCATATCTTTATTTATCTTTTCTCTATGTTCTCAGGGTTTATTGTTTTCATCTTCTGATGTCAATTAAAACACTTGGTTATTGATTTTAATAAATCTTTTTACTTATAAAGATTTGAACTTTTGAAGATTCCAGCTTACTTGTACGTGTCTAAGGGTCAGGTTCTCTCCATTGTTGCTGGCCTAAGGCTTAGTTCACCATACAGCAATGTATATATTGACCTATTTTCCCCTCGACTTTCTGTGATTCCCTACATCTCACCTTTCTTGGCAGACAAGCCATTTGAAATACCCTTAACTTATTTCACAGCCAATAAGTCTTTGAAATAATGTGTATTTTTTAGAGAAATCTTCTTATATAATTAGGCAGAAAATCTGACCTGCCATAGTTTTCAAAACAGCATAATTTCACTCTTCTCAATGATTAATCTGTTGTATTACAGAACCTTGGAGTATTTAGCTATATCAATGACATGTCCTTAAAAAATGTTTTAGAGATCCTACCAGTCTTTGAAAACATCCTTGTGCCTTGTTTCAGTTCCAGTTTTATGTATATTTTCTGCCTTGCACCCGATTATTCCTACATCTGTTGGATGGCCTTGGGAATCTAATTCTGGTATTGATGGTTTTGGCTGATTGTCTCCCCTTGTAGCTGCTTTCTTCAATATTGTGTAAATTTAGATCATGAGCTCATGTTTAGCTAAACAGCTGACCTTGTAAGAGGCTTAGGTGTGAACGCTCGTAAGTTTCAGCAGAGAGTCGGCAAAGATGTATTTGTGTCCCTCCAATGAGTGGCCCGCAAGGACCCCGTTTTCTACAAGTGTTGGTCCAATACTCCCTCTAGAGGCAGGGGACTCAGACAGGGCTGCTTTGCGGCCCCCGATCTGGTGCAGGGGCAGTGGGCGGCCTGTGACCCGGGCAGGAGCCCCTCCGCGTGTGTCCCAGGGACCCATCTGCCTGCGAACTTCGGTCACCTGGCAGGAAGCTACGATGCCCAGACCTATGCTTAGCTGTGCAGCGCGGTATACTGCGCGGACACGTTCCACAGACACTTCAAGTAAGAGGGCGGCCTGAGTTGAAAGGTGAGAGTTTGGGCAGCTGTGCAGACAAAGAAGGCGCCCTTTGGCCTGGGCCTAAAAGCTTGTGACACTCCAATGGGCCTGCCTGGCTCTGAGGGCCCTGCCCTGGGCCCACTGCTCCCCTGCCCTTTGTTCAGTCACAGCAGAGATGGCCACACCCACTCCCTCAGTGAGGGCAGTGTTCCAACCTCCCTCAGCCCCGTCCCCTCTCCGCAGGTTACCATGGACTACAGAGGCTGCATTCTGAGGCCAGGGTGTTCCGAGAATGCCAAGGGCAGACATGATGACCTTAAATGATTTCCTCTTGTGTCAGTGTTGGTAAACTTTAGGAGCTAGGAAATGGTCCACTTGACAGAAATGTTCAAATTTACTGGCATTTCATATATTCTGTGCTCTAACATTGTCCTGACTCTTTCTGTATATTCTTTACTTATGTTTTGGTTTTCCTTAATCAAAGTGTGTCTTTTAATTCTTTTCAAAGAAGATTCTTTGGACTTACTAAATCACCTGAATTTTATACGTTTTCTGTTGTATTAAGTTCTGCTCATATCTTTATTTATCTTTTCTCTATGTTCTCAGGGTTTATTGTTTTCATCTTCTGATGTCAATTAAAACACTTGGTTATTCATTTTAATAAATCTTTTTACTTGTAAAGATTTGAACTTTTGAAGATTCCAGCTTACTTGTACGTGTCTAAGGGTCAGGTCCTCTCCATTGTTGCTGGCCTAAGGCTTAGTTCACCATACAGCCATGTATATATTGACCTATTTTCCCCTCGACTTTCTGTGATTCCCTACATCTCACCTTTCTTTGCAGACAAGCCATTTGAAATACCCTTAACTTATTTCACAGCCAATAAGTCTTTGAAATAATGTGTATTTTTTAGAGAAATCTTCTTATATAATTAGGCAGAAAATCTGACCTGCCATAGTTTTCAAAACAGCATAATTTCACTCTTCTCAATGATTAATCTGTTGTATTACACAACCTTGGAGTATTTAGATTTATCAATGACATGTCCTTGAAAAATGTTTTAGAGATCCTACCAGTCTTTGAAAACATCCTTGTGCCTTGTTTCAGTTCCAGTTTTATGTATATTTTCTGCCTTGCACCCGATTATTCCTACATCTGATGGATGGCCTTGGGAATCTAATTCTGGTATTGAAGGTTTTGGCTGATTGTCTCCCCTTGTACCTGCTTTCTTCATTATTGTGTAAATTTAGATCATGAGCTCATGTTTAGCTAAACAGCTGACCTTGTAAGAGGCTTAGGTGTGAACGCTCGTAAGTTTCAGCAGAAAGTCGGCAAAGATTTATTTGTGTCCCTCTAATGAGAGGCCCGCAAGGACCCCGTTTTCTACAAGTGTAGGTCCAATACTCCCTCTAGAGGTACGGGACTCAGACAGGGCTGCTTTGCGGCCCCCGATCTGGGGCAGGGGCAGTGGGCGGCCTGTGACCCGGGAAGGAGACCCTTCGCGTGCGTCCCAGGGACCCATCTGCCTGCAAACTTCGGTCACCTGGCAGGAAGCTACGATGCCCAAAACTATGCTTAGCTGTGCAGCGCGGTGTACTGCGCGGACACATTCCAAACACACTTCAAGTAAGAGGGCGGCCTGAGTGGAAAGGTGAGAGTTTGGGCAGCTGTGCAGACAAAGAAGGCGTCCTTTGGCCTGGGCCTAAAAACTTGTGACACTCCACTGGGCCAGCCGGGCTCTGAGGGCCCTGCCCTGGGCCCCCTGCTCCCCTGCCCTTTGTTCAGTCACAGCAGAGATGGCCACACCCACTCCCTCAGTGAGGGCAGTGTTCCAACCTCCCTCAGCCCCGCCCCCTCTCCGCAGGTTACCATGGACTACAGAGGCTGCATTCTGAGGCCAGGGCGTTCCGAGAATGCCAAGGGCAGACATGATGACCTTAAATGATTTCCTCTTGTGTCAGTGTTGGTAAACTTTAGGACTTAGGAAATGGTCCACTTGACAGAAATGTTCAAATTTACTGGCATTTCATATATTCTCTGCTCTAACATTGTCCTGACTCTTTCTGTATATTCTTTACTTATGTTTTGGTTTTCCTTAATCAAAGTGTGTCTTTTAAATCTTTTCAAAGAAAATTCTTTGGACTTACTAAATCACCTGAATTTTATACGTTTTCTGTTGTGTTAAGTTCTGCTCATATCTTTATTTATCTTTTCTCTATGTTCTCAGGGTTTATTGTTTTCATCTTCTGATGTCAATTAAAACACTTGGTTATTGATTTTAATAAATCTTTTTACTTATAAAGATTTGAACTTTTGAAGATTCCAGCTTACTTGTACGTGTCTAAGGGTCAGGTTCTCTCCATTGTTGCTGGCCTAAGGCTTAGTTCACCATACAGCAATGTATATATTGACCTATTTTCCCCTCGACTTTCTGTGATTCCCTACATCTCACCTTTCTTTGCAGACAAGCCATTTGAAATACCCTTAACTTATTTCACAGCCAATAAGTCTTTGAAATAATGTGTATTTTTTAGAGAAATCTTCTTATATAATTAGGCAGAAAATCTGACCTGCCATAGTTTTCAAAACAGCATAATTTCACTCTTCTCAATGATTAATCTGTTGTATTACACAACCTTGGAGTATTTAGCTTTATCAATGACATGTCCTTGAAAAATGTTTTAGAGATCCTACCAGTCTTTGAAAACATCCTTGTGCCTTGTTTCAGTTCCAGTTTTATGTATATTTTCTGCCTTGCACCCGATTATTCCTACATCTGATGGATGGCCTTGGGAATCTAATTCTGGTATTGATGGTTTTGGCTGATTGTCTCCCCTTGTAGCTGCTTTCTTCAATATTGTGTAAATTTAGATCATGAGCTCATGTTTAGCTAAACAGCTGACCTTGTAAGAGGCTTAGGTGTGAACGCTCGTAAGTTTCAGCAGAAAGTCGGCAAAGATTTATTTGTGTCCCTCCAATGAGTGGCCCGCAAGGACCCCGTTTTCTACAAGTGTTGGTCCAATACTCCCTCTAGAGGCAGGGGACTCAGACAGGGCTGCTTTGCAGCCCCCGATCTGGGGCAGGGGCAGTGGGCGTCCTGTGACCCGGGCAGGAGCCCCTCCGCGTGTGTCCCAGGGACCCATCTGCCTGCGAACTTCGGTCACCTGGCAGGAAGCTACGATGCCCAGAACTATGCTTAGCTGTGCAGCGCGGTGTACTGCGCGGACACGTTCCACACACACTTCAAGTAAGAGGGCGGCCTGAGTGGAAAGGTGAGAGTTTGGGCAGCTGTGCAGACAAAGAAGGCGCCCTTTGGCCTGGGCCTAAAAACTTGTGACACTCCACTGGGCCTGCCGGGCTCTGAGGGTACTGCCCTGGGCCCCCTGCTCCCCTGCCCTTTGTTCAGTCACAGCAGAGATGGCCACACCCACTCCCTCAGTGAGGGCAGTGTTCCAACCTCCCTCAGCCCCGCCCCCTCTCCGCAGGTTACCATGGACTACAGAGGCTGCATTCTGAGGCCAGGGCGTTCCGAGAATGCCAAGGGCAGACATGATGACCTTAAATGATTTCCTCTTGTGTCAGTGTTGGTAAACTTTAGGAGCTAGGAAATGGTCCACTTGACAGAAATGTTCAAATTTACTGGCATTTCATATATTGTCTGCTCTAACATTGTCCTGACTCTTTCTGTGTATTCTTTACTTATGTTTTGGTTTTCCTTAATCAAAGTGTGTCTTTTAAATCTTTTCAAAGAAGATTCTTTGGACTTACTAAATCACCTGAATTTTATACGTTTTCTGTTGTATTAAGTTCTGCTCATATCTTTCTTTATCTTTTTTCTATGTTCTCAGGGTTTATTGTTTTCATCTTCTGATGTCAATTAAAACACTTGGTTATTCATTTTAATAAATCTTTTTACTTATAAAGATTTGAACTTTTGAAGATTCCAGCTTACTTGTTCGTGTCTATGGGTCAGGTCCTCTCCATTGTTGCTGGCCTAAGGCTTAGTTCACCATACAGCAATGTATATATTGACCTATTTTCCCCTCGAGTTTCTGTGATTCCCTACATCTCACCTTTCTTTGCAGACAAGCCATTTGAAATACCCTTAACTTATTTCACAGCCAATAAGTCTTTGAAATAATGTGTATTTTTTAGAGAAATCTTCTTATATAATTAGGCAGAAAATCTGACCTGCCATAGTTTTCAAAACAGCATAATTTCACTCTTCTCAATGATTAATCTGTTGTATTACACAACCTTGGAGTATTTAGCTTTATCAATGACATGTCCTTGAAAAATGTTTTAGAGATCCTACCAGTCTTTGAAAACATCCTTGTGCCTTGTTTCAGTTCCAGTTTTATGTATATTTTCTGCCTTGCACCCGATTATTCCTACATCTGATGGATGGCCTTGGGAATCTAATTCTGGTATTGATGGTTTTGGCTGATTGTCTCCCCTTGTAGCTGCTTTCTTCAATATTGTGTAAATTTAGATCATGAGCTCATGTTTAGCTAAACAGCTGACCTTGTAAGAGGCTTAGGTGTGAACGCTCGTAAGTTTCAGCAGAAAGTCGGCAAAGATTTATTTGTGTCCCTCCCATGAGTGGCCCGCAAGGACCCCGTTTTCTACAAGTGTTGGTCCAATACTCCCTCTAGAGGCAGGGGACTCAAACAGGGCTGCTTTGCGGCCCCCGATCTGGGGCAGGGGCAGTGGGCGGCCTGTGACCCGGGAAGGAGACCCTCCGCGTGTGTCCCAGGGACCCATCTGCCTGCAAACTTCGGTCACCTGGCAGGAAGCTACGATGCCCAGAACTATGCTTAGCTGTGCAGCGCGGTGTACTGCGCGGACAAGTTCCACACACACTTCAAGAAAGAGGGCGGCCTGAGTGGAAAGGTGAGAGTTTGGGCAGCTGTGCAGACAAAGAAGGCGTCCTTTGGCCTGGGCCTAAAAACTTGTGACACTCCACTGGGCCAGCCGGGCTCTGAGGGCCCTGCCCTGGGCCCCCTGCTCCCCTGCCCTTTGTTCAGTCACAGCAGAGATGGCCACACCCACTCCCTCAGTGAGGGCAGTGTTCCAACCTCCCTCAGCCCCGCCCCCTCTCCGCAGGTTACCATGGACTACAGAGGCTGCATTCTGAGGCCAGGGCATTCTGAGAATGCCAAGGGCAGACATGATGACCTTAAATGATTTCCTCTTGTGTCAGTGTTGGTAAACTTTAGGAGCTAGGAAATGGTCCACTTGACCGAAATGTTCAAATTTACTGGCATTTCATATATTCTCTGCTCTAACATTGTCCTGACTCTTTCTGTATATTCTTTACTTATGTTTTTGTTTTCCTTAATCAAAGTGTATCTTTTAAATCTTTTCAAAGAAGATTCTTTGGACTTACTAAATCACCTGAATTTTATACGTTTTCTGTTGTATTAAGTTCTGCTCATATCTTTATTTATCTTTTCTCTATGTTCTCAGGGTTTATTGTTTTCATCTTCTGATGTCAATTAAAACACTTGGTTATTCATTTTAATAAATCTTTTTACTTATAAAGATTTGAACTTTTGAAGATTCCAGCTTACTTGTACGTGTCTAAGGGTCAGTTCCTCTCCATTGTTGCTGTCCTAAGGCTTAGTTCACCATACAGCAATGTATATATTGACCTATTTTCCCCTCGACTTTCTGTGATTCCCTACATCTCACCTTTCTTTGCAGACAAGCCATTTGAAATACCCTTAACTTATTTCACAGCCAATAAGTCTTTGAAATAATGTGTATTTTTTAGAGAAATCTTCTTATATAATTAGGCAGAAAATCTGACCTGCTATAGTTTTCAAAACAGCATAATTTCACTCTTCTCAATGATTAATCTGTTGTATTACACAACCTTGGAGTATTTAGCTTTATCAATGACATGTCCTTGAAAAATGTTTGAGAGATCCTACCAGTCTTTGAAAACATCCTTGTGCCTTGTTTCAGTTCCAGTTTTATGTATATTTTGTGCCTTGCACCCGATTATTCCTTCATCTGATGGATGGCCTTGGGAATCTAATTTTGGTATTGATGGTTTTGGCTGATTGTCTCCCCTTGTAGCTGCTTTCTTCATTATTGTGTAAATTTAGATCATGAGCTCATGTTTAGCTAAACAGCTGACCTTGTAAGAGGTTTAGGTGTGAATGCTTGTAAGTTTCAGCAGAAAGTCGGCAAAGATTTATTTGTGTCCCTCCAATGAGTGGCCCGCAAGGACCCCGTTTTCTACAAGAGTTGGTCCAATACTCCCTCTAGAGGCAGGGGACTCAGACAGGGCTGCTTTGCGGCCCCCGATCTGGGGCAGGGGCAGTGGGCGGCCTGTGACCCGGGCAGGAGCCCCTCCGCGTGTGTCCCAGGGACCCATCTGCCTGCGAACTTCGATCAACTGGCAGGAAGCTACGTAGCCCAGAACTATGCTTAGCTGTGCAGCGCGGTGTACTGCGCGGACACGTTCCACACACACTTCAAGTAAGAGGGCGGCCTGAGTGGAAAGGTGAGAGTTTGGGCAGCTGTGCAGACAAAGAAGGCGTCCTTTGGCCTGGGCCTAAAAACTTGTGACACTCCACTGGGCCAGCCGGGCTCTGAGGGCCCTGCCCTGGGCCCCCTGCTCCCCTGCCCTTTGTTCAGTCACAGCAGAGATGGCCACACCCACTCCCTCAGTGAGGGCAGTGTTCCAAACTCCCTCAGGTCCGCCCCCTCTCCGCAGGTTACCATGGACTACAGAGGCTGCATTCTGAGGCCAGGGCGTTCCGAGAATGCCAAGGGCAGACATGATGACCTTAAATGATTTCCTCTTGTGTCAGTGTTGGTAAACTTTAGGAGCTAGGAAATGGTCCACTTGACAGAAATGTTCAAATTTACTGGCATTTCATATATTCTCTGCTCTAACATTGTCGTGACTCTTTCTGTATATTCTTTACTTATGTTTTGGTTTTCCTTAATCAAAGTGTGTCTTTTAAATCTTTTCAAAGAAAATTCTTTGGACTTACTAAATCACCTGAATTTTATACGTTTTCTGTTGTATTAAGTTCTGCTCATATCTTTATTTATCTTTTCTCTATGTTCTCAGGGTTTATTGTTTTCATCTTCTGATGTCAATTAAAACACTTGGTTATTCATTTTAATAAATCTTTTTACTTATAAAGATTTGAACTTTTGAAGATTCCAGCTTACTTGTACGTGTCTAAGGGTCAGGTTCTCTCCATTGTTGCTGGCCTAAGGCTTAGTTCACCATACAGCAATGTATATATTGACCTATTTTCCCCTCGACTTTCTGTGATTCCCTACATCTCACCTTTCTTTGCAGACAAGTCATTTGAAATACCCTTAACTTATTTCACAGCCAATAAGTCTTTGAAATAATGTGTATTTTTTAGAGAAATCTTCTTATATAATTAGGCAGAAAATCTGACCTGCCATAGTTTTCAAAACAGCATAATTTCACTCTTCTCAATGATTAATCTGTTGTATTACACAACCTTGGAGTATTTAGCTTTATCAATGACATGTCCTTGAAAAATGTTTTAGAGATCCTACCAGTCTTTGAAAACATCCTTGTGCCTTGTTTCAGTTCCAGTTTTATGTATATTTTCTGCCTTGCACCCGATTATTCCTACATCTGATGGATGGCCTTGGGAATCTAATTCTGGTATTGATGGTTTTGGCTGATTGTCTCCCCTTGTAGCTGCTTTCTTCAATATTGTGTAAATTTAGATCATGAGCTCATGTTTAGCTAAACAGCTGACCTTGTAAGAGGCTTAGGTGTGAACGCTCGTAAGTTTCAGCAGGAAGTCGGCAAAGATTTATTTGTGTCCCTCCAATGAGTGGCCCGCAAGGACCCCGTTTTCTACAAGTGTTGGTCCAATACTCCCTCTAGAGGCAGGGGACTCAGACAGGGCTGCTTTGCGGCCCCCCATCTGGGGCAGGGGCAGTGGGCGGCCTGTGAGCCGGGCAGGAGCCCCTCCGCGTGTGTCCCAGGGACCCATCTGCCTGCGAACTTCGGTCACCTGGCAGGAAGCTACGATGCCCAGAACTATGCTTAGCTGTGCAGCGCGGTGTACTGCGCGGACACGTTCCACACACACTTCAAGTAAGAGGGCGGCCTGAGTGGAAAGGTGAGAGTTTGGGCAGCTGTGCAGACAAAGAAGGCGCCCTTTGGCCTGGGCCTAAAAACTTGTGACACTCCACTGGGCCTGCCGGGCTCTGAGGGTCCTGCCCTGGGCCCCCTGCTCCCCTGCCCTTTGTTCAGTCACAGCAGAGATGGCCACACCCACTCCCTCAGTGAGGGCAGTGTTCCAACCTCCCTCAGCCCCGCCCCCTCTCCGCAGGTTACCATGGACTACAGAGGCTGCATTCTGAGGCCAGGGCGTTCCGAGAATGCCAAGGGCAGACATGATGACCTTAAATGATTTCCTCTTGTGTCAGTGTTGGTAAACTTTAGGAGCTAGGAAATGGTCCACTTGACAGAAATGTTCAAATTTACTGGCATTTCATATATAGTCTGCTCTAACATTGTCCTGACTCTTTCTGTGTATTCTTTACTTATGTTTTGGTTTTCCTTAATCAAAGTGTGTCTTTTAAATCTTTTCAAAGAAGATTCTTTGGACTTACTAAATCACCTGAATTTTATACGTTTTCTGTTGTATTAAGTTCTGCTCATATCTTTATTTATCTTTTTTCTATGTTCTCAGGGTTTATTGTTTTCATCTTCTGATGTCAATTAAAACACTTGGTTATTCATTTTAATAAATCTTTTTACTTATAAAGATTTGAACTTTTGAAGATTCCAGCTTACTTGTACGTGTCTAAGGGTCAGGTCTTCTCCATTGTTGCTGGCCTAAGGCTTAGTTAACCATACAGTAATGTATATATTGACCTATTTTCCCCTCGACTTTCTGTGATTCCCTACATCTCACCTTTCTTTGCAGACAAGCCATTTGAAATACCCTTAACTTATTTCACAGCCAATAAGGCTTTGAAATAATGTGTATTTTTTACAGAAATCTTCTTATATAATTAGGCAGAAAATCTGACCTGCCATAGTTTTCAAAACTGCATAATATCACGCTCCTCAATGATTAATCTGTTGTATTACACAACCTTGGACTATTTAGCTTTATCAATGACATGTCCTTGAAAAATGTTTTAGAGATCCTACCAGTCTTTGAAAACATCCTTGTGCCTTGTTTCAGTTCCAGTTTTATGTATATTTTCTGCCTTGCACCCGATTGTTCCTTCATCTGTTTGATGGCCTTGGGAATCTAATTCTGGTATTGATGGTTTTGGCTGATTGTCTCCCCTTGTAGCTGCTTTCTTCATTATTTTGTAAATTTAGATCATGAGCTCATGTTTAGCTAAACAGCTGACCTTGTAAGAGGCTTAGGTGTGAACGCTCGTAAGTTTCAGCAGAAAGTCGGCCAAGATTTATTTGTGTCCCTCCAATGAGTGGCACGCAAGGACCCCGTTTTCTACAAGTGTTGGTCCAATACTCCCTCTAGAGGCAGGGGACTCAGACAGGGCTGCTTTGCGGCCCCCGATCTGGGGCATGGGCAGTGGGCGGCCTGTGGCCCGGGCAGGAGCCTCTCCGCGTGTGTCCCAGGGACCCATCTGCCTGCGAACTTCGGTCACCTGGCAGGAAGCTACGATGCCCAGACCTATGCTTAGCTGTGCAGCGCTGTATACTGCACGGACACATTCCACACACACTTCAAGTAAGAGGGCGGCCTGAGTGGAAAAAGAGAGTTTGGGCAGCTGTGCAGACAAAGAAGGCGCCCTTTGGCCTGGGCCTAAAAGCTTGTGACACTCCACTGGGCCTGCCGGGCTCTGAGGGCCCTGCCCTGGGCCCCCTGCTCCCCTGCCCTTTGTTCAGTCACAGCAGAGATGGCCACACCCACTCCCTCAGTGAGGGCAGTGTTCCAACCTCCCTCAGCCCCGCCCCCTCTCTGCAGGTTACCATGGACTACAGAGGCTGCATTCTGAGGCCAGGGCGTTCGGAGAACGCCAAGGGCAGACATGATGACCTTAAATGATTTCCTCTTGTGTCAGTGTTGGTAAACTTTAGGAGCTAGGAAATGGTCCACTTGACAGAAATGTTCAAATTTACTGGCATTTCATATATTGTCTGCTCTAACATTGTCGTGACTCTTTCTGTATATTCTTTACTTATGTTTTGGTTTTCCTTAATCAAAGTGTGTCTTTTAAATTTTTTCAAAGAAAATTCTTTGGACTTACTAAATCACCTGAATTTTATACGTTTTCTGTTGTATTAAGTTCTGCTCATATCTTTATTTATCTTTTCTCTATGTTCTCAGGGTTTATTGTTTTCATCTTCTGATGTCAATTAAAACACTTGGTTACTCATTTTAATAAATCTTTTTACTTATAAAGATTTGAACTTTTGAAGATTCCAGCTTACTTGTACGTGTTTAAGGGTCAGGTCCTCTCCATTGTTGCTGGCCTAAGGCTTAGTTCACCATACAGCAATGTATATATTGACCTATTTTCCCCTCGACTTTCTGTGATTCCCTACATCTCACCTTTCTTTGCAGACAAGCCATTTGAAATACCCTTAACTTATTTCACAGCCAATAAGTCTTTGAAATAATGTGTATTTTTTAGAGAAATCTTCTTATATAATTAGGCAGAAAATCTGACCTGGCATAGTTTTCAAAACAGCATAATTTCACTCTTCTCAATGATTAATCTGTTGTATTACACAAGCTTGGAATATTTAGCTTTATCAATGACATGTCCTTGAAAAATGTTTTAGAGATCCTACCAGTCTTTGAAAACATCCTTGTGCCTTGTTTCAGTTCCAGTTTTATGTATATTTTCTGCCTTGCACCCGATTATTCCTACATCTGATGGATGGCCTTGGGAATCTAATTCTGGTATTGATGGTTTTGGCTGATTATCTCCCCTTGTAGCTGCTTTCTTCATTATTGTGTAAATTTAGATCATGAGCTCATGTTTAGCTAAACAGCTGACCTTGTAAGAGGCTAAGGTGTGAACGCTCGTAAGTTTCAGCAGAAAGTCGGCAAAGATTTATTTGTGTCCCTCCAATGAGTGGCCCGCAAGGACCCCGTTTTCTACAAGTGTTGGTCCAATACTCACTCTAGAGGCAGGGGACTCAGAGAGGGCTGCTTTGCGGCCCCCGATCTGGGGCAGGGGCAGTGGGCGGCCTGTGACCCGGGCAGGAGCCCCTCCGCGTGTGTCCCAGGGACCCATCTGCCTGCAAACTTCGGTCACCTGGCAGGAAGCTACGATGCCCAGAACTATGCTTAGCTGTGCAGCGCGGTGTACTGCGCGGACACGTTCCACACACACTTCAAGTAAGAGGGCGGCCTGAGTGGAAAGGTGAGAGTTTGGGCAGCTGTGCAGACAAAGAAGGCGCCCTTTGGCCTGGGCCTAAAAGCTTGTGACACTCCACTGGGCCTGCCGGGCTCTGAGGGCCCTGCCCTGGGCCCCCTGCTCCCCTGCCCTTTGTTCAGTCACAGCAGAGATGGCCACACCCACTCCCTCAGTGAGGGCAGTGTTCCAACCTCCCTCAGCCCCGCCCCCTCTCCGCAGGTTACCATGGACTACAGAGGCTGCATTCTGAGGCCAGGGAGTTCCGAGAATGCCAAGGGCAGACATGATGACCTTAAATGATTTCCTCTTGTGTCAGTGTTGGTAAACTTTAGGAGCTAGGAAATGGTCCACTTGACAGAAATGTTCAAATTTACTGGCATTTCATATATTCTCTGCTCAAACATTGTCCTGACTCTTTCTGTATATTCTTTACTTATGTTTTGGTTTTCCTTAATCAAAGTGTGTCTTTTAATTCTTTTAAAAGAAAATTCTTTGGACTTACTAAATCACCTGAATTTTATACGTTTTCTGTTGTATTAAGTTCTGCTCATATCTTTATTTATCTTTTCTCTATGTTCTCAGGGTTTATTGTTTTCATCTTCTGATGTCAATTAAAACACTTGGTTATTCATTTTAATAAATCTTTTTACTTATAAAGATTTGAACTTTTGAAGATTCCAGCTTACTTGTACGTGTCTAAGGGTCAGGTCCTCTCCATTGTTGCTGGCCTAAGGCTTAGTTCACCATACAGCAATGTATATATTGACCTATTTTCCCCTCGACTTTCTGTGATTCCCTACATCTCACCTTTCTTTGCAGACAAGCCATTTGAAATACCCTTAACTTATTTCACAGCCAATAAGTCTTTGAAATAATGTGTATTTTTTAGAGAAATCTTCTTATATAATTAGGCAGAAAATCTGACCTGCCATAGTTTTCAAAACAGCATAATTTCACTCTTCTCAATGATTAATCTGTTGTATTACACAACCTTGGAGTATTTAGCTTTATCAATGACATGTCCTTGAAAAATGTTTTAGAGATCCTACCAGTCTTTGAAAACATCCTTGTGCCTTGTTTCAGTTCCAGTTTTATGTATATTTTCTGCTTTGCACCCGATTATTCCTTCATCTGATGGATGGCCTTGGGAATCTAATTCTGGTATTGATGGTTTTGGCTGATTGTCTCCCCTTGTAGCTGCTTTCTTCATTATTGTGTAAATTTAGATCATGAGCTCATGTTTAGCTAAACAGCTGACCTTGTAAGAGGCTTAGGTGTGAACGCTCGTAAGTTTCAGCAGAAAGTCGGCAAAGATTTATTTGTGTCCCTCCAATGAGTGGCCCGCAAGGACCCCGTTTTCTACAAGTGTTGGTCCAATACTCCCTCTAGAGGCAGGGGACTCAGACAGGGCTGCTTTGCGGCCCCCGATCTGGTGCAGGGGCAGTGGGAGGCCTGTGACCCGGGCAGGAGACCCTCCGCGTGTGTCCCAGGGACCCATCTGCCTGCAAACTTCGGTCACCTGGCAGGAAGCTACGATGCCCAGAACTATGCTTAGCTGTGCAGCGCGGTGTACTGCGCGGACACGTTCCACACACACTTCAAGTAAGAGGGCGGCCTGAGTGGGAAGGTGAGAGTTTGGGCAGCTGTGCAGACAAAGAAGGCGCCCTTTGGCCTGGGCCTAAAAGCTTGTGACACTCCACTGGGCCAGCCGGGCTCTGAGGGCCCAGCCCTGTGCCCCCTGCTCCCCTGCCCTTTGTTCAGTCACAGCAGAGATGGCCACACCCACTCCCTCAGTGAGGGCAGTGTTCCAACCTCCCTCAGCCCCGCCCCCTCTCCGCAGGTTACCATGGACTACAGAGGCTGCATTCTGAGGCCAGGGCGTTCCGAGAATGCCAAGGGCAGACATGTTGACCTTAAATGATTTCCTCTTGTGTCAGTGTTGGTAAACTTTAGGAGCTAGGAAATGGTCCACTTGACAGAAATGTTCAAATTTACTGGCATTTCATATATTCTCTGCTCTAACATTGTCCTGACTCTTTCTGTATATTCTTTACTTATGTTTTGGTTTTCCTTAATCAAAGTGTGTCTTTTAAATCTTTTCAAAGTAAATTCTTTGGACTTACTAAATCACCTGAATTTTATACGTTTTCTGTTGCATTAAGTTCTGCTCATATCTTTATTTATCTTTTCTCTATGTTCTCAGGGTTTATTGTTTTCATCTTCTGATGTCAATTAAAACACTTGGTTATTGATTTTAATAAATCTTTTTACTTATAAAGATTTGAACTTTTGAAGATTCCAGCTTACCTGTACGTGACTAAGGGTCAGGTCCTCTCCATTGTTGCTGGCCTAAGGCTTAGTTCACCATACAGCAATGTATATATTGACCTATTTTCCCCTCGACTTTCTGTGATTCCCTACATCTCACCTTTCTTTGCAGACAAGCCATTTGAAATACCCTTAACTTATTTCACAGCCAATAAGGCTTTGAAATAATGTGTATTTTTTACAGAAATCTTCTTATATAATTAGGCAGAAAATCTGACCTGCCATAGTTTTCAAAACAGCATAATTTCACTCTTCTCAATGATTAATCTGTTGTATTACACAACCTTGGAGTATTTAGCTTTATCAATGACATGTCCTTGAAAAATGTTTTAGAGATCCTACCAGTCTTTGAAAACATCCTTGTGCCTTGTTTCAGTTCCAGTTTTATGTATATTTTCTGCCTTGCACCCGATTATTCCTACATCTGATGGATGGCCTTGGGAATCTAATTCTGGTATTGATGGTTTTGGCTGATTGTCTCCCCTTGTAGCTGCTTTCTTCAATATTGTGTAAATTTAGATCATGAGCTCATGTTTAGCTAAACAGCTGACCTTGTAAGAGGCTTAGGTGTGAACGCTCATAAGTTTCAGCAGAGAGTCGGCAAAGATGTATTTGTGTCCCTCCAATGAGTGGCCCGCAAGGACCCCGTTTTCTACAAGTGTTGGTCCAATACTCCCTCTAGAGGCAGGGGATTCAGGCAGGGCTGCTTTGCGGCCCCCGATCTGGGGCAGGGGCAGTGGGCGGCCTGTGACCCGGGGAGGAGCCTCTCCGCGTGTGTCCCAGGGCCCCATCTGCCTGCGAACTTCGGTCACCTGGCAGGAAGCTACGATGCCCAGACCTATGCTTAGCTGTGCAGCGCGGTATACTGGGCGGACACGTTCCACACACACTTCAAGTAAGAGGGCGTTCTGAGTGGAAAGGTGAGAGTTTGGGCAGCTGTTCAGACAAAGAAGGCGCCCTTTGGCCTGGGCCTAAAAGCTTGTGACACTCCACTGGGCCTGCCGTGCTCTGAGGGCCATGCCCTGGGCCCCCTGCTCCCCTGCCCTTTGTTCAGTCACAGCAGAGATGGCCACACCCACTCCCTCAGTGAGGGCAGTGTTCCAACCTCCCTCAGCCCCGTCCCCTCTCCGCAGGTTACCATGGACTACAGAGGCTGCATTCTGAGGCCAGGGCGTTCCGAGAATGCCAAGGGCAGACATGATGACCTTAAATGATTTCCTCTTGTGTCAGTGTTGGTAAACTTTAGGACCTAGGAAATGGTCCACTTGACAGAAATGTTCAAATTTACTGGCATTTCATATATTCTCTGCTCTAACATTGTCCTGACTCTTTCTGTATATTCTTTACTTATGTTTTGGTTTTCCGTAATCAAAGTGTGTCTTTTAATTCTTTTCAAAGAAGATTCTTTGGACTTACTAAATCACCTGAATTTTATACGTTTTCTGTTGTATTAAGTTCTGCTCATATCTTTAATTATCTTTTTTCTATGTTCTCAGGGTTTATTGTTTTCATCTTCTGATGTCAGTTAAAACACTTGGTTATTCATTTTAATAAATCTTTTTACTTATAAAGATTTGAACTTTTGAAGATTCCAGCTTACTTGTACGTGTCTAAGGGTCAGGTCGTCTCCATTGTTGCTGGCCTAAGCCTTAGTTCACCATACAGCAATGTATATATTGACCTATTTTCCCCTCGACTTTCTGTGATTCCCTACATCTCACCTTTCTTTGCAGACAAGCCATTTGAAATACCCTTAACTTATTTCACAGCCAATAAGTCTTTGAAATAATGTGTATTTTTTAGAGAAATCTTCTTATATAATTAGGCAGAAAATCTGACCTGCCATAGTTTTCAAAACAGCATAATTTCACTCTTCTCAATGATTAATCTGTTGTATTACACAACGTTGGAGTATTTAGCTTTATCAATGACATGTCCTTGAAAAATGTTTTAGAGATCCTACCAGTCTTTGAAAACATCCTTGTGCCTTGTTTCAGTTCCAGTTTTATGTATATTTTCTGAATTGCACCCGATTATTCCTTCATCTGATGGATGGCCTTGAGAATCTAATTATGGTATTGATGGTTTTGGCTGATTGTCTCCCCTTGTAGCTGCTTTCTTCATTATTGTGTTAATTTAGATCATGAGCTCATGTTTAGCTAAACAGCTGACCTTGTAAGAGGCTTAGGTGTGAACGCTCGTAAGTTTCAGCAGAAAGTCGGCAAAGATTTATTTGTGTCCCTCCAATGAGTGGCCCGCAAGGACCCCGTTTTCTACAAGTGTTGGTCCAATACTCCCTCTAGAGGCAGGGGACTCAGACAGGGCTGCTTTGCGGCCCCCGATCTGGGGCAGGGGCAGTGGGCGGCCTGTGACCCGGGCAGGAGACCCTCCGCGTGTGTCCCAGGGACCCATCTGCCTGCAAACTTCGGTCACCTGGCAGGAAGCTACGATGCTCAGAACTATGCTTAGCTCTGCAGCGCGGTGTACTGCGTGGACACGTTCCACACACACTTCAAGTAAGAGGGCGGCCTGAGTGGAAAGGTGAGAGTTTGGGCAGCTGTGCAGACAAAGAAGGCGCCCTTGGGGCTGGGCCTAAAAACTTGTGACACTCCACTGGGCCTTCCGGGCTCTGAGGGCCCTGCCCTGGGCCCCCTGCTCCCCTGCCCTTTGTTCAGTCACAGCAGAGATGGCCACACCCACTCCCTCAGTGAGGGCAGTGTTCCAACCTCCCTCAGCCCCGCCCCCTCTCCGCAGGTTACCATGGACTACAGAGGCTGCATTCTGAGGCCAGGGCGTTCCGAGAATGCCAAGGGCAGACATGATGACCTTAAATGATTTCCTCTTGTGTCAGTGTTGGTAAACTTTAGGAGCTAGGAAATGGTCCACTTGACAGAAATGTTCAAATTTACTGGCATTTCATATATTCTCTGCTCTAACATTGTCCTGACTCTTTCTGTATATTCTTTACTTATGTTTTGGTTTTCCTTAATCAAAGTGTGTCTTTTAATTCTTTTCAAAGAAGATTCTTTGGACTTACTAAATCACCTGAATTTTATACGTTTTCTGTTGTATTAAGTTCTGCTCATATCTTTATTTATCTTTTCTCTATGTTCTCAGGGTTTATTGTTTTCATCTTCTGATGTCAATTAAAACACTTGGTTATTCATTTTAATAAATCTTTTTACTTATAAAGATTTGAACTTTTGAAGATTCCAGCTTACTTGTTCGTGTCTAAGGGTCAGGTCCTCTCCATTGTTGCTGGCCTAAGGCTTAGTTCACCATACAGCAATGTATATATTGACCTATTTTCCCCTCGACTTTCTGTGATTCCCTACATCTCACCTTTCTTGGCAGACAAGCCATTTGAAATACCCTTAACTTATTTCACAGCCAATAAGTCTTTGAAATAATGTGTATTTTTTAGAGAAATCTTCTTATATAATTAGGCAGAAAATCTGACCTGCCATAGTTTTCAAAACAGCATAATTTCACTCTTCTCAATGATTAATCTGTTGTATTACACAACCTTGGAGTATTTAGCTTTATCAATGACATGTCCTTGAAAAATGTTTTAGAGATCCTACCAGTCTTTGAAAACATCCTTGTGCCTTGTTTCAGTTCCAGTTTTATGTATATTTACTGCCTTGCACCCGATTATTCCTACATCTGATGGATGGCCTTGGGAATCTAATTCTGGTATTGATGTTTTTGGCTGATTGTCTCCCCTTGTAGCTGCTTTCTTCATTATTGTGTAAATTTAGATCATGAGCTCATGTTTAGCTAAACAGCTGACCTTGTAAGAGGCTTAGGTGTGAACGCTCGTAAGTTTCAGCAGAAAGTCGGCAAAGATTTATTTGTGTCCCTCCAATGAGTGGCCCGCAAGGACCCCGTTTTCTACAAGTGTTGGTCCAATACTCCCTCTAGAGGTACGGGACTCAGACAGGGCTGCTTTGCGGCCCCCGATCTGGGGCAGGGGCAGTGGGCGGCCTGTGACCCGGGCAGGAGACCCTCCGCGTGTGTCCCAGGGACCCATCTGCCTGCAAACTTCGGTCACCTGGCAGGAAGCCACGATGCCCAAAACTATGCTTAGCTGTGCAGCGCGGTGTACTGCGCGGACACGTTCCAAACACACTTCAAGTAAGAGGGCGGCCTGAGTGGAAAGGTGAGAGTTTGGGCAGCTGTGCAGACAAAGAAGGCGTCCTTTGGCCTGGGCCTAAAAACTTGTGACACTCCACTGGGCCAGCCGGGCTCTGAGGGCCCTGCCCTGGGCCACCTGCTCCCCTGCCCTTTGTTCAGTCACAGCAGAGATGGCCACACCCACTCCCTCAGTGAGGGCAGTGTTCCAACCTCCCTCAGCCCCGCCCCCTCTCCGCAGGTTACCATGGACTAGAGAGGCTGCATTCTGAGGCCAAGCCGTTCCGAGAATGCCAAGGGCAGACATGATGACCTTAAATGATTTCCTCTTGTGTCAGTGTTGGTAAACTTTAGGAGCTAGGAAATGGTCCACTTTACAGAAATGTTCAAATTTACTGGCATTTCATATATTCTCTGCTCTAACATTGTCCTGACTCTTTCTGTATATTCTTTACTTATGTTTTGGTTTTCCTTAATCAAAGTGTGTCTTTTAAATCTTTTCAAAGAAAATTCTTTGGACTTACTAAATCACCTGACTTTTATATGTTTTCTGTTGTGTTAAGTTCTGCTCATATCTTTATTTATCTTTTCTCTATGTTCTCAGGGTTTATTGTTTTCATCTTCTGATGTCAATTAAAACACTTGGTTATTCATTTTAATAAATCTTTTTACTTATAAAGATTTGAACTTTTGAAGATTCCAGCTTACTTGTACGTGTCTACGGGTCAGGTCCTCTCCATTGTTGCTGGCCTAAGGCTTAGTTCACCATACAGCAATGTATATATTGACCTATTTTCCCCTCGACTTTCTGTGATTCCCTACATCTCACCTTTCTTTGCAGACAAGCCATTTGAAATACCCTTAACTTATTTCACAGACAATAAGGCTTTGAAATAATGTGTATTTTTTAGAGAAATCTTCTTATATAATTAGGCAGAAAATCTGACCTGCCATAGTTTTCAAAACAGCATAATTTCACTCTTCTCAATGATTAATCTGTTGTATTACACAACCTTGGAGTATTTAGCTTTATCAATGACATGTCCTTGAAAAATGTTTTAGAGATCCTACCAGTCTTTGAAAACATCCTTGTGCCTTGTTTCAGTTCCAGTTTTATGTATATTTTCTGCCTTGCACCCGATTATTCCTACATCTGATGGATGGCCTTGGGAATCTAATTCTGGTATTGATGGTTTTGGCTGATTGTCTCCCCTTGTAGCTGCTTTCTTCATTATTGTGTTAATTTAGATCATGAGCTCATGTTTAGCTAAACAGCTGACCTTGTAAGAGGCTTAGGTGTGAACGCTCGTAAGTTTCAGCAGAAAGTCGGCAAAGATTTATTTGTGTCCCTCCAATGAGTGGCCCGCAAGGACCCCGTTTTCTACAAGTGTTGGTCCAATACTCCCTCTAGAGGCAGGGGACTCAGACAGGGCTGCTTTGCGGCCCCCGATCTGGTGCAGGGGCAGTGGGCGGCCTGTGACCCGGGCAGGAGACCCTCCGCGTGTGTCCCAGGGACCCAGCTGCCTGCAAACTTCGGTCACCTGGCAGGAAGCTACGATGCCCAGAACTATGCTTAGCTGTGCAGCGCGGTGTACTGCGTGGACACGTTCCACACACACTTCAAGTAAGAGGGCGGCCTGAGTGGAAAGGTGAGAGTTTGGGCAGCTGTGCAGACAAAGAAGGCGCCCTTTGGCCTGGGCCTAAAAACTTGTGACACTCCACTGGGCCTTCCGGGCTCTGAGGGCCCTGCCCAGGGCCCCCTGCTCCCCTGCCCTTTGTTCAGTCACAGGAGAGATGGCCACACCCACTCCCTCAGTGAGGGCAGTGTTCCAACCTCCCTCAGCCCCGCCCCCTCTCCGCAGGTTACCATGGACTACAGAGGCTGCATTCTGAGGCCAGGGCGTTCCGAGATTGCCAAGGGCAGACATGATTACCTTAAATGATTTCCTCTTGTGTCAGTGTTGGTAAACTTTAGGAGCTAGGAAATGGTCCACTTTACAGAAATGTTCAAATTTACTGGCATTTCATATATTCTCTGCTCTAACATTGTCCTGACTCTTTCTGTATATTCTTTACTTATGTTTTGGTTTTCCTTAATCAAAGTGTGTCTTTTAATTCTTTTCAAAGAAGATTCTTTGGACTTACTAAATCACCTGAATTTTATACGTTTTCTGTTGTATTAAGTTCTGCTCATATCTTTATTTATCTTTTCTCTATGTTCTCAGGGTTTATTGTTTTCATCTTCTGATGTCAATTAAAACACTTGGTTATTCATTTTAATAAATCTTTTTACTTATAAAGATTTGAACTTTTGAAGATTCCAGCTTACTTGTTCGTGTCTAAGGGTCAGGTCCTCTCCATTGTTGCTGGCCTAAGGCTTAGTTCACCATACAGCAATGTATATATTGACCTATTTTCCCCTCGACTTTCTGTGATTCCCTACATCTCACCTTTCTTTGCAGACAAGCCATTTGAAATACCCTTAACTTATTTCACAGCCAATAAGGCTTTGAAATAATGTTTATTTTTTAGAGAAATCTTCTTATATAATTAGGCATTAAATCTGACCTGCCATAGTTTTCAAAACAGCATAATTTCAATCTTCTCAATGATTAATCTGTTGTATTACACAACCTTGGAGTATTTAGCTTTATCAATGACATGTCCTTGAAAAATGTTTTAGAGATCCTACCAGTCTTTGAAAACATCCTTGTGCCTTGTTTCAGTTCCAGTTTTATGTATATTTTCTGCCTTGCACCCGATTATTCCTTCATCTGATGGATGGCCTTGGGAATCTCATTCTGGTATTGATGGTTTTGGCTGATTGTCTCCCCTTGTAGCTGCTTTATTCATTATTGTGTAAATTTAGATCATGATCTCATGTTTAGCTAAACAGATGACCTTGTAAGAGGCTTAGGTGTGAACGCTCGTAAGTTTCAGCAGAAAGTCGGCAAAGATTTATTTGTGTCCCTCCAATGAGTGGCCCGCAAGGACCCCGTTTTCTACAAGTGTTGGTCCAATACTCCCTCTAGAGGTACGGGACTCAGACAGGGCTGCTTTGCGGCCCCCGATCTGGGGCAGGGGCAGTGGGCGGCCTGTGACCCGGGAAGGAGACCCTCCGCGTGTGTCCCAGGGACCCATCTGCCTGCAAACTTCGGTCACCTGGCAGGAAGCCACGATGCCCAAAACTATGCTTAGCTGTGCAGCGCGGTGTACTGCGCGGACACGTTCCAAACACACTTCAAGTAAGAGGGCGGCCTGAGTGGAAAGGTGAGAGTTTGGGCAGCTGTGCAGACAAAGAAGGCGTCCTTTGGCCTGGGCCTAAAAACTTGTGACACTCCACTGGGCCAGCCGGGCTCTGAGGGCCCTGCCCTGGGCCCCCTGCTCCCCTGACCTTTGTTCAGTCACAGCAGAGATGGCCACACCCACTCCCTCAGTGAGGGCAGTGTTCCAACCTCCCTCAGCCCCGCCCCCTCTCCGCAGGTTACCATGGACTAGAGAGGCTGCATTCTGAGACCAAGCCGTTCCCAGAATGCCAAGGGCAGACATGATGACCTTAAATGATTTCCTCTTGTGTCAGTGTTGGTAAACTTTAGGAGCTAGGAAATGGTCCACTTGACAGAAATGTTCAAATTTACTGGCATTTCATATATTCTCTGCTCTAACATTGTCCTGACTCTTTCTGTATATTCTTTACTTATGTTTAGGTTTTCCTTAATCAAAGTGTGTCTTTTAAATCTTTTCAAAGAAAATTCTTTGGACTTACTAAATCACCTGAATTTTATATGTTTTCTGTTGTGTTAAGTTCTGCTCATATCTTTATTTATCTTTTCTCTATGTTCTCAGGGTTTATTGTTTTCATCTTCTGATGTCAATTAAAACACTTGGTTATTCATTTTAATAAATCTTTTTACTTATAAAGATTTGAACTTTTGAAGATTCCAGCTTACTTGTACGTGTCTACGGGTCAGGTCCTCTCCATTGTTGCTGGCCTAAGGCTTAGTTCACCATACAGCAATGTATATATTGACCTATTTTCCCATCGACTTTCTGTGATTCCCTACATCTCACCTTTCTTTGCAGACAAGCCATTTGAAATACCCTTAACTTATTTCACAGCCAATAAGTCTTTGAAATAATGTGTATTTTTTAGAGAAATCTTCTTATATAATTAGGCAGAAAATCTGACCTGCCATAGTTTTCAAAACAGCATAATTTCACTCTTCTCAATGATTAATCTGTTGTATTACACAACCTTGGAGTATTTAGCTTTATCAATGACATGTCCTTGAAAAATGTTTTAGAGATCCTACCAGTCTTTGAAAACATCCTTGTGCCTTGTTTCAGTTCCAGTTTTATGTATATTTTCTGCCTTGCACCCGATTATTCCTACATCTGATGGATGGCCTTGGGAATCTAATTCTGCTATTGATGGTTTTGGCTGATTGTCTCCCCTTGTAGCTGCTTTCTTCAATATTGTGTAAATTTAGATCATGAGCTCATGTTTAGCTAAACAGCTGACCTTGTAAGAGGCTTAGGTGTGAACGCTCGTAAGTTTCAGCAGAGAGTCGGCAAAGATGTATTTGTGTCCCTCCAATGAGTGTCCCGAAAGGACCCCGTTTTCTACAAGTGTTGGTCCAATACTCCCTCTAGAGGCAGGGGACTCAGACAGGGCTGCTTTGCGGCCCCCGATCTGGGGCAGGGGCAGTGGGCGGCCTGTGACCCGGGCAGGAGCCTCTCCGCGTGTGTCCCAGGGAACATCTGCCTGCAAACTTTGGTCACATGGCAGGAAGCTACGATGCCCAGAACTATGCTTAGCTGTGCAGCGCGGTGTACTGCGCGGACACGTTCCTCACACACTTCAAGTAAGAGGGCGGCCTGAGTGGAAAGGTGAGAGTTTGGGCAGCTGTGCAGACAAAGAAGGCGCCCTTTGGCCTGGGCCTAAAAACTTGTGACACTCCACTGAGCCTGCCGGGCTCTGAGGGCCCTGCCCTGGGCCCCCTGCTCCCCTGCCCTTTGTTCAGTCACAGCAGAGATGGCCACACCCACTCCCTCAGTGAGGGCAGTGTTCCAACCTCCCTCAGCCCCGCCCCCTCTCCGCAGGTTACCATGGACTACAGAGGAGGCATTCTGAGGCCAGGGCGTTCCGAGAATGCCAAGGGCAGACATGATGACCTTAAATGATTTCCTCTTGTGTCAGTGTTGGTAAACTTTAGGAGCTAGGAAATGGTCCATTTACAGAAATGTTCAAATTTACTGGCATTTCATATATTCTCTGCTCTAACATTGTCCTGACTCTTTCTGTATATTCTTTACTTATGTTTTGGTTTTCCTTAATCAAAGTGTTTCTTTTAAATCTTTTCAAAGAAGATTCTTTGGACTTACTAAATCACCTGAATTTTATATGTTTTCTGTTGTATTAAGTTCTGCTCATATCTTTATTTATCTTTTCTCTATGTTCTCAGGGTTTATTGTTTTCATCTTCTGATGTCAATTAAAACACTTGGTTATTCATTTTAATAAATCTTTTTACTTATAAAGATTTGAACTTTTGAAGATTCCAGCTTACTTGTACGTGTCTAAGGGTCAGGTCCTCTCCATTGTTGCTGGCCTAAGGCTTAGTTCACCATACAGCAATGTATATATTGACCTATTTTCCCCTCGACTTTCTGTGATTCCCTACATCTCACCTTTCTTTGCAGACAAGCCATTTGAAATACCCTTAACTTATTTCACAGCCAATAAGTCTTTGAAATAATGTGTATTTTTTAGAGAAATCTTCTTATATAATTAGGCAGAAAATCTGACCTGCCATAGTTTTCAAAACAGCATAATTTCACGCTTCTCAATGATAAATCTGTTGTATTACACAATCTTGGAGTATTTAGCTTTATCAATGACATGTCCTTGAAAAATGTTTGAGAGATCCTACCAGTCTTTGAAAACATCCTTGTGCCTTGTTTCAGTTCCAGTTTTATGTATATTTTCTGCCTTGCACCCGATTATTCCTTCATCTGATGGATGGCCTTGGGAATCTAATACTGGTATTGATGGTTTTGGCTGATTGTCTCTCCTTGTAGCTGCTTTCTTCAATATTGTGTAAAATTAGATCATGAGCTCATGTTTAGCTAAACAGCTGACCTTGTAAGAGGCTTAGGTGTGAACGCTCGTAAGTTTCAGCAGAGAGTCGGCAAAGATGTATTTGTGTCCCTCCAATGAGTGGCCCGCAAGGACCCCGTTTTCTACAAGTGTTGGTCCAATACTCCCTCTAGAGGCAGGGGACACAGACAGGGCTGCTTTGCGGCCCCCGATCTGGGGCAGGGGCAGTGGGCGGCCTGTGGCCCGGGCAGGAGCCTCTCCGCGTGTGTCCCAGGGACCCATCTGCCTGCGAACTTCGGTCACCTGGCAGGAAGCTACGATGCCCAGACCTATGCTTAGCTGTGCAGCGCGGTATACTGCGCGGACACGTTCCACACACACTTCAAGTAAGGGGGCGGCCTGAGTGGAAAGGTGAGAGTTTGGGCAGCTGTGCAGACAAAGAAGGCGCCCTTTGGCCTGGGCCTAAAAGCTTGTGACAGTCCACTGGGCCTGCCGGGCTCTGAGGGCCCTGCCCTGGGCCCCCTGCTCCCCTGCCCTTTGTTCAGTCACAGCAGAGATGGCCACACCCACTCCCTCAGTGAGGGCAGTGTTCCAAACTCCCTCAGCCCCGCCCCCTCTCCGCAGGTTACCATGGACTACAGAGGCTGCATTCTGAGGCCAGGGCGTTCCGAGAATGCCAAGGGCAGACATGATGACCTTAAAAGATTTCCTCTTGTGTCAGTGTTGGTAAACTTTAGGAGCTAGTAAATGGTCCACTTTACAGAAATGTTCAAATTTACTGGCATTTCATATATTCTCTGCTCTAACATTGTCCTGACTCTTTCTGTATATTCTTTACTTATGTTTTGGTTTTCCTTAATCAAAGTGTGTCTTTTAATTCTTTTCAAAGAAGATTCTTTGGACTTACTAAATCACCTGACTTTTATACGTTTTCTGTTGTATTAAGTTCTGCTCATATCTTTATTTATCTTTTTTCTATGTTCTCACTGTTTATAGTTTTCATCTTCAAATGTCAATTAAAACACTTGGTTATTCATTTTAATAAATCTTTTTACTTATAAAGATTTGAACTTTTGAAGATTCCAGCTTACTTGTACGTGTCTAAGGGTCAGGTCCTCTCCATTGTTGCTGGCCTAAGGCTTAGTTCACCATACAGCAATGTATATATTGACCTATTTTCCCCTCGACTTTCTGTGATTCCCTACATCTCACCTTTCTTTGCAGACAAGCCATTTGAAATACCCTTAACTTATTTCACAGCCAATAAGTCTTTGAAATAATGTGTATTTTTTAGAGAAATCTTCTTATATAATTAGGCAGAAAATCTGACCTGCCATAGTTTTCAAAACAGCATAATTTCACTCTTCTCAATGATTAATCAGTTGTATTACACAACCTTGGAGTATTTAGCTTTATCAATGACATGTCCTTGAAAAATGTTTTAGAGATCCTACCAGTCTTTGAAAACATCCTTGTGCCTTGTTTCAGTTCCAGTTTTATGTATATTTTCTGCCTTGCACCCGATTATTCCTACATCTGATGGATGGCCTTGGGAATCTAATTCTGGTATTGATGGTTTTGGCTGATTGTCTCCCCTTGTAGCTGCTTTATTCAATATTGTGTAAATTTAGATCATGAGCTCATGTTTAGCTAAACAGCTGACCTTGTAAGAGGCTTAGGTGTGAACACTCGTAAGTTTCAGCAGAGAGTCGGCAAAGATTTATTTGTGTCCCTCCAATGAGTGGCCCGCAACGACCCCGTTTTCTACAAGTGTTGGTCCAATACTCCCTCTAGAGGCAGGGGACTCAGACAGGGCTGCTTTGCGGCCCCCGATCTGGGGCAGGGGCAGTGGGCGGCCTGTGACCCGGGCAGGAGCCTCTCCGCGTGTGTCCCAGGGACCCATCTGCCTGCGAACTTCGGTCACCTGGCAGGAAGCTACGATGCCCAGACCTATGCTTAGCTGTGCAGCGCGGTATACTGCGCGGACACGTTCCACACACACTTCAAGTAAGAGGGCGGCCTGAGTGGAAAGGTGAGAGTTTGGGCAGCTGTGCAGACAAAGAAGGTGCCCTTTGGCCTGGCCCTAAATGCTTGTGACACTCCACTGGGCCTGCCGGGCTCTGAGGGCCCTGCCCTGGGCCCCCTGCTCCCCTGCCCTTTGTTCAGTCACAGCAGAGATGGCCACACCCACTCCCTCAGTGAGGGCAGTGTTCCAAACTCCCTCAGCCCCGCCCCCTATCCGCAGGTTACCATGGACTACAGAGGCTGCATTCTGAGGCCAGGGCGTTCTGAGAATGCCAAGGGCAGACATGATGACATTAAAAGATTTCCTCTTGTGTCAGTGTTGGCAAACTTTAGGAGCTAGGAAATGGTCCACTTTACAGAAATGTTCAAATTTACTGGCATTTCATATATTGTCTGCTCTAACATTGTCCTGACTCTTTCTGTATATTCTTTACTTATGTTTTGGTTTTCCTTAATCAAAGTGTGTCTTTTAATTCTTTACAAAGAAGATTCTTTGGACTTACTAAATCACCTGAATTTTATATGTTTTCTGTTGTGTTAAGTTCTGCTCATATCTTTATTTATCTTTTCTCTATGTTCTCAGGGTTTATTGTTTTCATCTTCTGATGTCAATTAAAACACTTGGTTATTCATTTTAATAAATCTTTTTACTTATAAAGATTTGAACTTTTGAAGATTCCAGCTTACTTGTACGTGTCTACGGGTCAGGTCCTCTCCATTGTTGCTGGCCTAAGGCTTAGTTCACCATACAGCAATGTATATATTGACCTATTTTCCCATCGACTTTCTGTGATTCCCTACATCTCACCTTTCTTTGCAGACAAGCCATTTGAAATACCCTTAACTTATTTCACAGCCAATAAGTCTTTGAAATAATGTGTATTTTTTAGAGAAATCTTCTTATATAATTAGGCAGAAAATCTGACCTGCCATAGTTTTCAAAACAGCATAATTTCACTCTTCTCAATGATTAATCTGTTGTATTACAGAACCTTGGAGTATTTAGCTTTATCAATGACATGTCCTTGAAAAATGTTTTAGAGATCCTACCAGTCTTTGAAAACATCCTTGTGCCTTGTTTCAGTTCCAGTTTTATGTATATTTTCTGCCTTGCACCCGATTATTCCTACATCTGATGGATGGCCTTGGGAATCTAATTCTGCTATTGATGGTTTTGGCTGATTGTCTCCCCTTGTAGCTGCTTTCTTCAATATTGTGTAAATTTAGATCATGAGCTCATGTTTAGCTAAACAGCTGACCTTGTAAGAGGCTTAGGTGTGAACGCTCGTAAGTTTCAGCAGAGAGTCGGCAAAGATGTATTTGTGTCCCTCCAATGAGTGTCCCGAAAGGACCCCGTTTTCTACAAGTGTTGGTCCAATACTCCCTCTAGAGGCAGGGGACTCAGACAGGGCTGCTTTGCGGCCCCCGATCTGGGGCAGGGGCAGTGGGCGGCCTGTGACCCGGGCAGGAGCCTCTCCGCGTGTGTCCCAGGGAACATCTGCCTGCAAACTTTGGTCACATGGCAGGAAGCTACGATGCCCAGAACTATGCTTAGCTGTGCAGCGCGGTGTACTGCGCGGACACGTTCCTCACACACTTCAAGTAAGAGGGCGGCCTGAGTGGAAAGGTGAGAGTTTGGGCAGCTGTGCAGACAAAGAAGGCGCCCTTTGGCCTGGGCCTAAAAACTTGTGACACTCCACTGAGCCTGCCGGGCTCTGAGGGCCCTGCCCTGGGCCCCCTGCTCCCCTGCCCTTTGTTCAGTCACAGCAGAGATGGCCACACCCACTCCCTCAGTGAGGGCAGTGTTCCAACCTCCCTCAGCCCCGCCCCCTCTCCGCAGGTTACCATGGACTACAGAGGAGGCATTCTGAGGCCAGGGCGTTCCGAGAATGCCAAGGGCAGACATGATGACCTTAAATGATTTCCTCTTGTGTCAGTGTTGGTAAACTTTAGGAGCTAGGAAATGGTCCATTTACAGAAATGTTCAAATTTACTGGCATTTCATATATTCTCTGCTCTAACATTGTCCTGACTCTTTCTGTATATTCTTTACTTATGTTTTGGTTTTCCTTAATCAAAGTGTTTCTTTTAAATCTTTTCAAAGAAGATTCTTTGGACTTACTAAATCACCTGAATTTTATATGTTTTCTGTTGTATTAAGTTCTGCTCATATCTTTATTTATCTTTTCTCTATGTTCTCAGGGTTTATTGTTTTCATCTTCTGATGTCAATTAAAACACTTGGTTATTCATTTTAATAAATCTTTTTACTTATAAAGATTTGAACTTTTGAAGATTCCAGCTTACTTGTACGTGTCTAAGGGTCAGGTCCTCTCCATTGTTGCTGGCCTAAGGCTTAGTTCACCATACAGCAATGTATATATTGACCTATTTTCCCCTCGACTTTCTGTGATTCCCTACATCTCACCTTTCTTTGCAGACAAGCCATTTGAAATACCCTTAACTTATTTCACAGCCAATAAGTCTTTGAAATAATGTGTATTTTTTAGAGAAATCTTCTTATATAATTAGGCAGAAAATCTGACCTGCCATAGTTTTCAAAACAGCATAATTTCACGCTTCTCAATGATAAATCTGTTGTATTACACAATCTTGGAGTATTTAGCTTTATCAATGACATGTCCTTGAAAAATGTTTGAGAGATCCTACCAGTCTTTGAAAACATCCTTGTGCCTTGTTTCAGTTCCAGTTTTATGTATATTTTCTGCCTTGCACCCGATTATTCCTTCATCTGATGGATGGCCTTGGGAATCTAATACTGGTATTGATGGTTTTGGCTGATTGTCTCTCCTTGTAGCTGCTTTCTTCAATATTGTGTAAAATTAGATCATGAGCTCATGTTTAGCTAAACAGCTGACCTTGTAAGAGGCTTAGGTGTGAACGCTCGTAAGTTTCAGCAGAGAGTCGGCAAAGATGTATTTGTGTCCCTCCAATGAGTGGCCCGCAAGGACCCCGTTTTCTACAAGTGTTGGTCCAATACTCCCTCTAGAGGCAGGGGACACAGACAGGGCTGCTTTGCGGCCCCCGATCTGGGGCAGGGGCAGTGGGCGGCCTGTGGCCCGGGCAGGAGCCTCTCCGCGTGTGTCCCAGGGACCCATCTGCCTGCGAACTTCGGTCACCTGGCAGGAAGCTACGATGCCCAGACCTATGCTTAGCTGTGCAGCGCGGTATACTGCGCGGACACGTTCCACACACACTTCAAGTAAGGGGGCGGCCTGAGTGGAAAGGTGAGAGTTTGGGCAGCTGTGCAGACAAAGAAGGCGCCCTTTGGCCTGGGCCTAAAAGCTTGTGACAGTCCACTGGGCCTGCCGGGCTCTGAGGGCCCTGCCCTGGGCCCCCTGCTCCCCTGCCCTTTGTTCAGTCACAGCAGAGATGGCCACACCCACTCCCTCAGTGAGGGCAGTGTTCCAAACTCCCTCAGCCCCGCCCCCTCTCCGCAGGTTACCATGGACTACAGAGGCTGCATTCTGAGGCCAGGGCGTTCCGAGAATGCCAAGGGCAGACATGATGACCTTAAAAGATTTCCTCTTGTGTCAGTGTTGGTAAACTTTAGGAGCTAGTAAATGGTCCACTTTACAGAAATGTTCAAATTTACTGGCATTTCATATATTCTCTGCTCTAACATTGTCCTGACTCTTTCTGTATATTCTTTACTTATGTTTTGGTTTTCCTTAATCAAAGTGTGTCTTTTAATTCTTTTCAAAGAAGATTCTTTGGACTTACTAAATCACCTGACTTTTATACGTTTTCTGTTGTATTAAGTTCTGCTCATATCTTTATTTATCTTTTTTCTATGTTCTCACTGTTTATAGTTTTCATCTTCAAATGTCAATTAAAACACTTGGTTATTCATTTTAATAAATCTTTTTACTTATAAAGATTTGAACTTTTGAAGATTCCAGCTTACTTGTACGTGTCTAAGGGTCAGGTCCTCTCCATTGTTGCTGGCCTAAGGCTTAGTTCACCATACAGCAATGTATATATTGACCTATTTTCCCCTCGACTTTCTGTGATTCCCTACATCTCACCTTTCTTTGCAGACAAGCCATTTGAAATACCCTTAACTTATTTCACAGCCAATAAGTCTTTGAAATAATGTGTATTTTTTAGAGAAATCTTCTTATATAATTAGGCAGAAAATCTGACCTGCCATAGTTTTCAAAACAGCATAATTTCACTCTTCTCAATGATTAATCAGTTGTATTACACAACCTTGGAGTATTTAGCTTTATCAATGACATGTCCTTGAAAAATGTTTTAGAGATCCTACCAGTCTTTGAAAACATCCTTGTGCCTTGTTTCAGTTCCAGTTTTATGTATATTTTCTGCCTTGCACCCGATTATTCCTACATCTGATGGATGGCCTTGGGAATCTAATTCTGGTATTGATGGTTTTGGCTGATTGTCTCCCCTTGTAGCTGCTTTATTCAATATTGTGTAAATTTAGATCATGAGCTCATGTTTAGCTAAACAGCTGACCTTGTAAGAGGCTTAGGTGTGAACACTCGTAAGTTTCAGCAGAGAGTCGGCAAAGATTTATTTGTGTCCCTCCAATGAGTGGCCCGCAACGACCCCGTTTTCTACAAGTGTTGGTCCAATACTCCCTCTAGAGGCAGGGGACTCAGACAGGGCTGCTTTGCGGCCCCCGATCTGGGGCAGGGGCAGTGGGCGGCCTGTGACCCGGGCAGGAGCCTCTCCGCGTGTGTCCCAGGGACCCATCTGCCTGCGAACTTCGGTCACCTGGCAGGAAGCTACGATGCCCAGACCTATGCTTAGCTGTGCAGCGCGGTATACTGCGCGGACACGTTCCACACACACTTCAAGTAAGAGGGCGGCCTGAGTGGAAAGGTGAGAGTTTGGGCAGCTGTGCAGACAAAGAAGGTGCCCTTTGGCCTGGCCCTAAATGCTTGTGACACTCCACTGGGCCTGCCGGGCTCTGAGGGCCCTGCCCTGGGCCCCCTGCTCCCCTGCCCTTTGTTCAGTCACAGCAGAGATGGCCACACCCACTCCCTCAGTGAGGGCAGTGTTCCAAACTCCCTCAGCCCCGCCCCCTATCCGCAGGTTACCATGGACTACAGAGGCTGCATTCTGAGGCCAGGGCGTTCTGAGAATGCCAAGGGCAGACATGATGACATTAAAAGATTTCCTCTTGTGTCAGTGTTGGCAAACTTTAGGAGCTAGGAAATGGTCCACTTTACAGAAATGTTCAAATTTACTGGCATTTCATATATTGTCTGCTCTAACATTGTCCTGACTCTTTCTGTATATTCTTTACTTATGTTTTGGTTTTCCTTAATCAAAGTGTGTCTTTTAATTCTTTACAAAGAAGATTCTTTGGACTTACTAAATCACCTGAATTTTATACGTTTTCTGTTGTATGAAGTTCTGCTCCTATCTTTATTTATCTTTTCTCTATGTTCTCAGGGTTTATTGTTTTCATCTTCTGATGTCAATTAAAACACTTGGTTATTCATTTTAATAAATCTTTTTACTTATAAAGATTTGAACTTTTGAAGATTCCAGCTTACTTGTACGTGTCTAAGGGTCAGATCCTCTCCATTGTTGCTGGCCTAAGGCTTAGTTCACCATACAGCAATGTATATATTGACCTATTTTCCCCTCGACTTTCTGTGAATCCCTACATCTCACCTTTCTTTGCAGACAAGCCATTTGAAATACCCTTAACTTATTTCACAGCCAATAAGTGTTTGAAATAATGTGTGTTTTTTTAGAGAAATATTCTTATATAATTAGGCAGAAAATCTGACCTGCCATAGTTTTAAAAACAGCATAATTTCACTCTTCTCAAGGATTAATCTGTTGTATTACACAACCTTGTTGTATTTAGCTTTATCAATGACATTTCCTTGAAAAATGTTTTAGAGATCCTACCAGTCTTTGAAAACATCCTTGTGCCTTGTTTCAGTTCCAGTTTTATGTATATTTTCTGCCTTGCACCCGATTATTCCTACATCTGATGGATGGCCTTGGGAATCTAATTCTGGTATTGATGGTTTTGGCTGAATGTCTCCCCTTGTAGCTGCTTTCTTCATTATTGTGTAAATTTAGATCATGAGCTCATGTTTAGCTAAACAGCTGACCCTGTAAGAGGCTTAGGTGTGAACACTCGTAAGTTTCAGCAGAAAGTCGGCAAAGATTTATTTCTGTCCCTCCAATGAGTGGCCCGCAAGGACCCCGTTTTCTACAAGTGTTGGTCCAATACTCCCTCTAGAGGCAGCGGACTCAGACAGGGCTGCTTTGCGGCCCCCGATCTGGGGCAGGGGCAGTGGGCGGCCTGTGACTCGGGCAGGAGCCTCTCCGCGTGTGTCCCAGGGACCCATCTGCCTGCAAACTTCGGTCACCTGGCAGGAAGCTACGATGCCCAGACCTATTCTTAGCTGTGCAGCGCGGTATACTGCGCGGACACGTTCCACACACACTTCAAGTAAGAGTGCGGCCTGAGTGGAAAGGTGAGAGTTTGGGCAGCTGTGCAGACAAAGAAGGCGCCCTTTGGCCTGGGCCTAAAAGCTTGTGACACACCACTGGGCCTGCTGGGCTCTGAGGGCCCTGCCCTGGGCCCACTGTTCCACTGCCCTTTGTTTAGTCACAGCAGAGATGGCCACACCCACTCCCTCAGTGAGGGCAGTGTTCCAACCTCCCTCAGCCCCGCCCCCTCTCCGCAGGTTACCATGGACTAAAGAGGCTGCATTCTGAGGCCAGGGCGTTCCAAGAATGCCAAGGGCAGACATGATGACCTTAAATGATTTCCTCTTGTGTCAGTGTTGGTAAACTTTAGGAGCTAGGAAATGGTCCACTTTACAGAAATGTTCAAATTTACTGGCATTTCATATATTCTCTGCTCTAACATTGTCCTGACTCTTTCTGTATATTCTTTACTTATGTTTTGGTTTTCCTTAATCAAAGTGTGTCTTTTAAATCTTTTCGAAGAAGATTCTTTGGACTTACTAAATCACCTCAATTTTATACGTTTTCTGTTGTATTAAGTTCTGCTCATATCTTTATTTATCTTTTCTCTATGTTCTCAGGGTTTATTGTTTTCATCTTCTGATGTCAATTAAAACACTTGGTTATTCATTTTAATAAATCTTTTTACTTATAAAGATTTGAACTTTTGAAGATTCCAGCTTACTTGTACGTGTCTAAGGGTCAGGTCCTCTCCATTGTTGCTGGCCTAAGGCTTAGTTCACCATACAGCAATGTATATATTGACCTATTTTCCCCTCGACTTTCTGTGATTCCCTACATCTCACCTTTCTTTGCAGACAAGCCATTTGAAATACCCTTAACTTATTTCACAGCCAATAAGTCTTTGAAATAATGTGTATTTTTTAGAGAAATCTTCTTATATAGTTAGGCAGAAAATCTGACCTGGCATAGTTTTCAAAACAGCATAATTTCACTCTTCTCAATGATTAATCTGTTGTATTACACAACCTTGGAGTATTTAGCTTTATCAATGACATGTCCTTGAAAAATGTTTTAGAGATCCTACCAGTCTTTGAAAACATCCTTGTGCCTTGTTTCAGTTCCAGTTTTATGTATATTTTCTGCCTTGCACCCGATTATTCCTACATCTGATGGATGGCCTTGGGAATCTAATTCTGGTATTGATGGTTTTGGCTGATTGTCTCCCCTTGTAGCTGCTTTCTTCATTATTGTGTAAATTTAGATCATGAGCTCATGTTTAGCTAAACAGCTGACCTTGTAAGAGGCTTAGGTGTGAACGCTCGTAAGTTTCAGCAGAATGTCGGCAAAGATTTATTTGTGTCCCTCCAATGAGTGGCCCGCAGGGACCCCGTTTTCTACAAGTGTTGGTCCAATACTCCCTCTAGAGGCAGGGGACTCAGACAGGGCTGCTTAACGGCCCCCGATCTGGGGCAGGGGCAGTGGGCGGCCTGTGACCCGGGCAGGAGCCTCTCCGCATGTATCCCTGGGACCCATCTGCCTGCGAACTTCGGTCACCTGGCAGGAAGCTACGATGCCCAGACCTATGCTTATCTGTGCAGCGCGGTGTACTGCGTGGACACGTTCCACACACACTTTAAGTAAGAGGGCGGACTGAGTGGAAAGGTGAGAGTTTGGGCAGCTGTGCAGACAAAGAAGGCGCCCTTTGGCCTGGGCCTAAAAGCTTGTGACACTTCACTGGGCCTGCCGGGCTCTGAGGGCCCTGCCCTGGGCCACCTGCTCCCCTGCCCTTTGTGCAGTCACAGCAGAGATGGCCACACCCACTCCCTCAGTGAGGGCAGTGTTCCAACCTCCCTCAGCCCCGCCCCCTCTCTGCAGGTTACCATGGACTACAGAGGCTGCATTCTGAGGCCAGGGCGTTCCAAGAATGCCAAGGGCAGACATGATGACCTTAAATGATTTCCTCTTGTGTCAGTGTTGGTAAACTTTAGGAGCTAGGAAATGGTCCACTTTACAAAAATGTTCAAATTTACTGGCATTTCATATATTCTCTGCTCTAACATTTTCCTGACTCTTTCTGTATATTCTTTACTTATGTTTTGGTTTTCCTTAATCAAAGTGTGTCTTTTAAATCTTTTCAAAGAAGATTCTTTGGACTTACTAAATCACCTGAATTTTATACGTTTTCTGTTGTATTAAGTTCTGCTCATATCTTTATTTATCTATGTTCTCAGGGTTTATGGTTTTCATCTTCTGATGTCAATTAAAACACATGGTTATTCATTTTAATAAATCTTTTTACTTATAAAGATTTGAACTTTTGAAGATTCCAGCTTACTTGTACGTTTCTAAGGGTCAGGTCCTCTCCATTGTTGCCGGCCTAAGGCTTAGTTCACCATATAGCAATGTATATATTGACCTATTTTCCCCTCGACTTTCTGTGATCCCCTACATCTCACCTTTCTTTGCAGACAAGCCATTTGAAATTCCCTTAACTTATTTCACAGCCAATAAGGCTTTGAAATAATGTGTATTTTTTAGAGAAATCTTCTTATATAATTAGGCAGAAAATCTGACCTGCCATAGTTTTCAAAACAGCATAATTTCACTCTTCTCAATGATTAATCTGTTGTATTACACAACCTTTGTGTATTTAGCTTTATCAATGACATGTCCTTGAAAAATGTTTTAGAGATCCTACCAGTCTTTGAAAACATCCTTGTGCCTTGTTTCAGTTCCAGTTTTATGTATATTTTCTGCCTTGAACCCGATTATTCCTACATCTGATGAATGGCCTTGGGAATCTAATTCTGGTATTGATTGTTTTGGCTGATTGTCTCACCCTGTAGCTGCTTTCTTCATTATTGTGTAAATTTAGATCATGAGCTCATGTTTAGCTAAACAGCTGACCTTGTAAGACGCTTAGGTGTGAACGCTCGTAATTTTCAGCAGAAAGTCAGGAAAGATTTATTTGTGTCCCTCCAATGAGTGGCCTGCAAGGACCCCGTATTCTACAAGTGTTGGTCCAATACTCCCTCTAGAGGCAGAGGACTCAGACAGGGCTTCTTTATGGCCCCTGCTCAGGGACAGGGGCAGTGGGCGGCCTGTGGCCCGGGCAGGAGCCTCTCCGCGTGTGTCCCAGGGACCCATCTGCCTGCGAACTTCGGTCACCTGGCAGGAAGCTACGATGCCCAGACCTATGCTTAGCTGTGCAGCGAGGTGTACTGCGCGAACAGGTTCCACACACACTTCAAGTAAGAGGGCGGCCTGAGTGGAAAGTTGAGAGTTTGGGCAGCTGTGAAGACAAAGAAAGTGCCCTATGACCTGGGCCTAAATGCTTGTGACACTCCACTGGGCCTGCCGGGCTCTGACGGCCCTGCCCTGGGCCCCCTGCTCCCCTGCCCTTTGTTCAGTCACAGCAGAGATGGCCACACCCACTCCCTCAGTGAGGGCAGTGTTCCAACCTCCCTCAGCCCCGCCCCCTCTCCGCAGGTTACCATGGACTACAGAGGCTGCATTCTGAGGCCAGGGCGTTCCGAGAATGCCAAGGGCAGACATGATGACCTTAAATGATTTCCTCTTGTGTCAGTTTTGGTAAACTTTAGGAGCTAGGAAATGGTCCACTTTCCAGAAATGTTCAAACTTACTGGCATTTCATATATTCTCTGCTCTAACATTGTCCTGACTCTTTCTGTATATTCTTTACTTATGTTTTTGTTTTCCTTAATCAAAGTGTGTCTTTTAAATCTTTTCAAAGAAGATTCTTTGGACTTATTAATCACCTGAATTTTATACGTTTTCTGTTGTATTAAGTTCTGCTCATATCTTTATTTATCTATGTTCACAGGGTTTATTGTTTTCATCTTCTGATGTCAATTAAAACACTTGGTTATTCATTTTAATAAATCTTTTTACTTGTAAAGATTTGAACTTTTGAAGATTCCAGCTTACTTGTAAGTTTCTAAGGGTCAGGTCCTCTCCATTGTTGCCGGCCTAAGGCTTAGTTCACCATATAGCAATGTATATATTGACCTATTTTCCCCTAGACTTTCTGTGATCCCCTACATCTCACCTTTCTTTGCAGACAAGCCATTTGAAATACCCTTAACTTATTTCACAGCCAATAAGGCTTTGAAATAATGTATATTTTTTAGAGAAATCTTCTTATATATTTAGGCAGAAAATCTGACCTGCCATAGTTTTCAAAACAGCATAATTTCACTCTTCTCAATGATTAATCTGTTGTATTACACAACCTTTGTGTATTTAGCTTTATCAATGACATGTCCTTTAAAAATGTTTTAGAGATCCTACCAGTCTTTGAAAACATCCTCATGCCTTGTTTCAGTTCCAGTTTTATGTATATTTTCTGCCTTGCACCCGATTATTCCTACATCTGATGGATGTCCTTGGGAATCTAATTCTGGTATTGATGGTTTTGGCTGATTGTCTCCCCTTGTAGCTGCTTTCTTCATTATTGTGTAAATTTAGATCATGAGCTCATGTTTAGCTAAAGAGCTGACCTTGTAAGAGGCTTAGGTGTGAACGCTCGTAAGTTTCAGCAGAAACTCGGCCAAGATTTATTTGTGTCCCTCCAATGAGTGGCCCGCAAGGACCCCGTTTTCTACAAGTGTTGGTCCAATACTGCCTCTAGAGGCACGGGACTCAGACAGGGCTGCTTTGCGGCCCCTGATCTGGGGCAGGGGCAGTGGGCGGCCTGTGGCCCTGGCAGGAGGCACTCCGCGTGTGTCCCAGGGACTCATCTGCCTGCGAGCCTCGGTCACCTGGCAGGAAGCTATGATGCCCAGACCTATGGTTAGCTGTGCAGCGAGGTGTACTGCACGGACAGGTTCCACACACACTTCAAGTAAGAGGGCGGCCTGAGTGGAAAGGTGAGAGTTTGGGCAGCTGTGCAGACAAAGAAAGCGCACTTTGGCCTGGGCCTAAATGCTTGTGACACTCCACTGGGCCTGCCGGGCTCTGAGGGCCCTGCCCTGGGCACCCTGCTCCCCTGCCCTTTGTTCAGTCACAGCAGAGATGGCCACACCCACTCCCTCAGTGAGGGCAGTGTTCCAACCTCCCTCAGCCCCGCCCCCTCTCCGCAGGTTACCATGGACTACAGAGGCTGCATTCTGAGGCCAGGGCGTACCGAGAATGCCAAGGGCAGACATGATGACCTTAAATGATTTCCTCTTGTGTCAGTGTTGGTAAACTTTAAGAGCTAGGAAATGGTCCACTTTCCAGAAATGTTCAAACTTACTGGCATTTCATATATTCTCTGCTCTAACATTGTCCTGATTCTTTCTGTATATTCTTTACTTATGTTTTGGTTTTCCTTAATCAAAGTGTGTCTTTTAAATCTTTTCAAAGAAGATTATTTGGACTTACTAAATCCCCTGAATTTTATACGTTTTCTGTTGTATTAAGTTCTGCTCCTATCTTTATTTATCTTTTTTCTATGTTCTCAGGGTTTATTGTTTTCATCTTCTGATGTCAATTAAAACACTTGGTTATTCATTTTAATAAATCTTTTTACTTATAAAGATTTGAACTTTTGAAGATTCCAGCTTACTTGTTCGTGTCTAAGGGTCAGGTCCTCTCCATTGTTGCTAGCATAAGGCTTAGTTCACCATACAGCAATGTATATATTGACCTATTTTCCCCTCGACTTTCTGTGATTCCCTACATCTCACCTTTCTTTGCAGACAAGCCATTTGAAATACCCTTAACTTATTTCACAGCCAAGAAGTCTTTGAAATAATGTGTATTTTTTAGAGAAATCTTCTTATATAATTAGTCAGAAAATCTGACCTGCCATAGTTTTCAAAACAGCATAATTTCACTCTTCTCAATGATTAATCTGTTGTATTACACAACCTTGGAGTATTTAACTTTATCAATGACATGTCCTTGAAAAATGTTTTAGAGATCCTACCAGTCTTTGAAAACATCCTTGTGCCTTGTTTCAGTTCCAGTTTTATGTATATTTTCAGCCTTGCACCCGATTATTCCTACATCTGATGGATGGCCTTGGGAATCTAATTCTGGTATTGATGGTTTTGGCTGATTGTCTCCCCTTGTAGCTGCTTTCTTCATTATTGTGTAAATTTAGATCATGAACTCATGTTTAGCTAAACAGCTGACCTTGTAAGAGGCTTAGGTGTGAACGCTCGTAAGTTCCAGCAGAGAGTCGGCAAAGATGTATTTGTGTCCCTCCATTGAGTGGCCAGCAAGGACCCCGTTTTCTACAAGTGTTGGTCCAATACTCCCTCTAGAGGCAGGGGACTCAGACAGGGCTGCTTTGCGGCCCCCGATCTGGGGCAGGGGCAGTGGGCGGCCTGTGACCCGGGCAGGAGCCTCTCCGCGTGTGTCCCTGGGACCCATCTGCCTGCGAACTTCGGTCACCTGGCAGGAAGCTATGATGCCCAGACCTATGCTTAACTGTGCAGCGCGGTGTACTGCGCGGACACTTTCCACACAGACTTCAAGTAAGAGGGCGGCCTGAGTGGAAAGGTGAGAGTTTGGGCAGCTGTGCAGACAAAGAAGGCGCCCTTTGGCCTGGGCCTAAAAGCTTGTGACAGTCCACTCGGCCTGCCGGGCTCTGAGGGCCCTGCAATGGGCCACCTGCTCCCCTGCCCTTTGTTCAGTCACAGCAGAGATGGCCACACCCACTCCCTCAGTGAGGGCAATGTTCCAACCTCCCTCAGCCCCGCCCCCTCTCCGCAGTTTACCATGGACTACAGAGGCTGCATTCTGAGGCCAGGGCGTTCCGAGAATGCCAAGGGCAGACATGATGACCTTAAATGATTCCCTCTTGTGTCAGTGTTGGTAAACTTTAGGAGCTAGGAAATGGTCCACTTTACAGAAATGTTCAAATTTACTGGCATTTCATATATTCTATGCTCTAACATTGTCCTCACTCTTTCTGTATATTCTTTACTTATGTTTTGGTTTTCCTTAATCAAAGTGTGTCTTTTAAATCTTTTCAAAGAAGATTCTTTGGACTTACTAAATCACCTGAATTTTATACGTTTTCTGTTGTATTAAGTTCTGCTCATATCTTTCTTTATCTTTTTTCTATGTTCTCAGGGTTTATTGTTTTCATCTTCTGATGTCAATTAAAACACTTGGTTATTCATTTTAATAAATCTTTTACTTATAAAGATTTGAACTTTTGAAGATTCCAGCTTACTTGTACTTGTCTAAGGGTCAGGTCCTCTCCATTGTTGCTGCCCTAAGGCTTAGTTCACCATACAGCAATGTATATATTGACCTATTTTGCCCTCGACTTTCTGTGATTCCCTACATCTCACCTTTCTTTGCAGACAAGCCATTGGAAATACCCTTAACTTATTTCACAGCCAAGAAGTCTTTGAAATAATGTGTATTTTTTAGAGAAATCTTCTTATATAATTAGGCAGAAAATCTGACCTGCCATAGTTTTCAAAACAGCATAATTTCACTCTTCTCAATGATTAATCTGTTGTATTACACAACCTTGGAGTATTTAACTTTATCAATGACATGTCCTTGAAAAATGTTTTAGAGATCCTACCAGTCTTTGAAAACATCCTTGTGCCTTGTTTCAGTTCCAGTTTGATATATATTTTCTGCCTTGAACCCGATTATTCCTACATCTGATGGATGGCCTTGGGAATCTAATTCTGGTATTAATGGTTTTGGCTGATTGTCTCCCCTTGTAGCTGCTTTTTCATTATTGTGTAAATTTAGATCATGAGCTCATGTTTAGCTAAACAGCTGACCTTGTAAGAGGCTTAGGTGTGAACGCTCGTAAGTTTCAGCAGAGAGTCGGCAAAGATTTATTTGTGTCCCTACAATGAGTGGCCCGCAAGGACCCCGTTTTCTACAAGTGTTGGTCCAATACTCCCTCTAGAGGCAGGGGACTCAGACAGGGCTGCTTTGCAGCCCCCGATCTGGGGCAGGGGCAGTGGGAGGCCTGTGACCCGGGCAGGAGCCTCTCCGCGTGTGTCCCTGGGACCCATCTGCCGGCGAACTTCGGTCACCTGGCAGGAAGCTATGATGCCCAGACCTATGCTTAACTGTGCAGCACGGTGTACTGCGCGGACACGTTCCACACAGACTTCAAGTAAGAAGGCGGCCTGAGTGGAAAGGTGAGAGATTGGGCAGCTGTGCAGACAAAGAAGGCGCCCTTTGGCCTGGGCCTAAAATCTTGTGACAGTCCACTGGGCCTGCCGGGCTCTGAGGGCCCTGCCCTGGGCCCCCTTCTCCCCTGCCCTTTGTTCAGTCACAGCAGAGATGGCCACACCCACTCCCTCAGTGAGGGCAGTGTTCAAACCTCTCTCAGCCCCGCCCCCTCTCCGCAGTTTACCATGGACTACAGAGGCTGCATTCTGAGGCCAGGGCATTCCGAGAATGCCAAGGGCAGACATGATGACCTTAAATGATTTCCTCTTGTGTCAGTGTTGGTAAACTTTAGGAGCTAGGAAATGGTCCACTTTACAGAAATGTTCAAATTTACTGGCATTTCATATATTCTCTGCTCTAACATTGTCCTGACTCTTTCTGTATATTCTTTACTTATGTTTTGGTTTTCCTTAATCAAAGTGTGTCTTTTAAATCTTTTCAAAGAAGATTCTTTGGACTTACTAAATCACCTGAATTTTATACGTTTTCTGTTGTATTAAGTTCTGCTCATATCTTTATTTATCTTTTTTCTATGTTCTCAGGGTTTATTGTTTTCATCTTCTGATGTCAATTAAAACACTTGGTTATTCATTTTAATAAATCTTTTTACTTATAAAGATTTGAACTTTTGAAGATTCCACCTTACTTGTACGTGTCTAAGGGTCAGGTCCTCTCCATTGTTGCTGGCCTAAGGCTTAGTTCACCATACAGCAATGTATATATTGACCTATTTTGCCCTCGACTTTCTGTGATTCCCTACATCTCACCTTTCTTTGCAGACAAGCCATTGGAAATACCCTTAACTTATTTCACAGCCAATAAGTCTTTGAAATAATGTGTATTTTTTAGAGAAATCTTCTTATATAATTAGGCAGAAAATCTGACCTGCCATAGTTTTCAAAACAGCATAATTTCACTCTTCTCAATGATTAATCTGTTGTATTACACAACCTTGGAGTATTTAGCTTTATCAATGACATGTCCTTGAAAAATGTTTTAGAGATCCTACCAGTCTTTGAAAACATCCTTGTGCCTTGTTTCAGTTCCAGTTTTATGTATATTTTCAGCCTTGCTCCCAATTATTCCTACATCTGATGGATGGCCTTGGGAATCTAATTCTGGTATTGATGGTTTTGGCTGATTGTCTCCCCTTGTAGCTGCTTTCTTCATTATTGTGTACATTTAGATCATGAGCTCATGTTTAGCTAAACAGCTGACCTTGTAAGAGGCTTAGGTGTGAACGCTCGTAAGTTTCAGCAGAGAGTCGGCAAAGATTTATTTGTGTCCCTCCAATGAGTGGCCCGCAAGGACCCCGTTTTCTACAAGTGTTGGTCCAATACTCCCTCTAGAGGCAGGGGACTCAGACAGGGCTGCTTTGCGGCCCCCGATCTGGGGCAAGGGCAGTGGGCGGCCTGTGACCCGGGCAGGAGCCTCTCCGCGTGTGTCCCTGGGACCCATCTGGCTGCGAACTTCGGTCACCTTGCAGGAAGCTACGATGCCCAGACCTATGCTTATCTGTGCAGCACGGTGTACTGCGCAAACACGTTCCACACACACTTCAAGTAAGAGGGCGGCCTGAGTGGAAAGGTGAGAGTTTGGGCAGCTGTGCAGACAAAGAAGGCGCCCTTTGGCCTGTGCCTAAAAACTTGTGATACTCCTCTGGGCCTGCCGGGCTCTGAGGGCCCTGCCCTGGGCCCCCTGCTCCCCTGCCCTTTGTTCAGTCACAGCAGAGATGGCCACACCCACTCCCTCAGTGAGGGCAGTGTTCCAACCACCCTCAGCCCCGCGCCCTATCTGCAGGTTACCATGGACTACAGAGTCTGCATTCTGAGGCCAGGACGTTCCGAGAATGCCAAGGGCAGACATGATGACCTTAAATGATTTCCTCTTGTGTCAGTGTTGGTAAACTTTAGGAGCTAGGAAATGGTCCACTTGACAGAAATGTTCAAATTTACTGGCATTTCATATATTCTCTGCTCTAACATTGTCCTGACTCTTTCTGTATATTCTTTACTTATGTTTTGGTTTTCCTTAATCAAAGTGTGTTTTAAACCTTTTCAAAGAAGATTCTTTGGACTTACTAAATCACCTGAATTTTATACGTTTTCTGTTGTATTAAGTTCTGCTCATATTTTATTTAACTTTTTTCTATGTTCTCAGGTTTTCTTGTTTTCATCTTCTGATGTCAATTAAAACACTTGGTTATTCATTTTAATAAATCTTTTTACTTATAAAGATTTGAACTTTTGAAGATTCCAGCTTACTTGTACGTGGCTAAGTGTCAGGTCCTCTCCACTGTTGCTTGCCAAAGGCTTAGTTCACCATATAGCAATGTATATATTGACCTATTTTCCCCTCGACTTTCTGTGATCCACTACATCTCACCTTTCTTTGCAGAAAAGCCATTTGAAATACCCTTGACTTATTTCACAGCCAATAAGGCTTTGAAATAATGTGTATTTTTTAGAGAAATCTTCTTATATAATTACGCAGAAAATCTGACCTGCCATAGTTTTCAAAACAGCATAATTTCACTCTTCTCAATGATTAATCTGTTGTATTACACAACCTTTGTGTATTTAGCTTTATCAACGACATGTCCTTTAAAAATGTTTTAGAGATCCTACCAGTCTTTGAAAACATCCTCGTGCCTTGTTTCAGTTCCAGTTTTATGTATATTTTCTGCCTTGCACCCGATTATTCCTACATCTGATGGATGGCCTTGGGAATCTAATTCTGGTATTGATTGTTTTGGCTGATTGTCTCCCCTTGTAGCTGCTTTCTTCATTATTGTGTAAATTTAGATCATGAGCTCATGTTTAGCTAAACAGCTGACCTTGTAAGAGGCTTAGGTGTGAACCCTCGTAAGTTTCAGCAGAAAGTCGGCAAAGATTTATTTGTGTCCCTCCAATGAGTGGGCCGCAAGGACCCCGTTTTCTACAAGTGTTGGTCCAATACTCCCTCTAGAGGCAGGGGACTCAGACAGGGCTGATTTGCGGCCCCCGATCTGGGGCAGGGGCAGTGTGCGGCCTGTGGCCCGGGCAGGAGCCTCTCCGCGTGTATCCCAGGGACACATCTGCCTGTGAGCCTCGGTCACCTGGAAGGAAGCTACGATGCCCAGACCTATGCTTAGCTGTGCAGCGAGATGTACTGCGTGGACAGGTTCTACACACACTTCAAATAAGAGGGCGGCCTGAGTGGAAAGGTGAGAGTTTGGGCAGCTGTGCAGACAAAGAAGGCGCCCTTTGGCCTGGGCCTAAAAGCTTGTGACAGTCCACTGGGCCTGCCGGGCTCTGAGGGCCCTGCCCTGGGCCACCTGCTCCCCTGCCCTTTGTTCAGTCACAGCAGAGATGGCCACACACACTCCCTCAGTGAGGGCAGTGTTCCAACCTCCCTCAGCCCCGCCCCCTCTCCGCAGTTTACCATGGACTACAGAGGCTGCATTCTGAGGCAAGGGCGTTCCGAGAATGCCAAGGGCAGACATGATGACCTTAAATGATTTCCACTTGTGTCAGTGTTGGTAAACTTTAGGAGCTAGGAAATGGTCCACTTTACAAAAATGTTCAAATTTACTGGCATTTCATATATCCTCTGCTCTAACATTGTCCTGACTCTTTCTGTATATTCTTTACTTATGTTTTGGTTTTCCTTAATCAAAGTGTGTCTTTTAAATCTTTTCAAAGAAGATTCTTTGGACTTACTAAATCACCTGAATTTTATACGTTTTCTGTTGTATTAAGTTCTGCTCATATCTTTATTTATCTTTTTTCTATGTTCTCAGGGTTTATTGTTTTCATCTTCTGATGTCAATTAAAACACTTGGTTATTCATTTTAATAAATCTTTTTACTTATAAAGGTTTGAACTTTTGAAGATTCCACCTTACTTGTACGTGTCTAAGGGTCAGGTCCTCTCCATTGTTGCTGGCCTAAGGCTTAGTTCACCATACAGCAATGTATATATTGACCTATTTTCCCCTCGACTTTCTGTGATTCCCTATATCTCACCTTTCTTTGCAGACAAGCCATTGGAAATACCCTTAACTTATTTCACCGCCAATAAGTCTTTGAAATAATGTGTATTTTTTAGAGAAATCTTCTTATATAATTAGGCAGAAAATCTGACCTGCCATAGTTTTCAAAACAGTATAATTTCACTCTTCTCAATGATTAATCTGTTGTATTACACAACCTTGGAGTATTTAGCTTTATCAATGACATGTCCTTGAAAAATGTTTTAGAGATCCTACCAGTCTTTGAAAACATCCTTGTGCCTTTTTTCAGTTCCAGTTTGATGTATATTTTCTGCCTTGCACCCGATTATTCCTACATCTGATGGATGGCCTTGGGAATCTAATTCTGGTATTGATGGTTTTGGCTGATTGTCTCCCCTTGTAGCTGCTTTCTTCATTATTGTGTAAATTTAGATCATGAGCTCATGTTTAGCTAAACAGCTGACCTTGTAAGAGGCTTAGGTGTGAACGCTCGTAAGTTTCAGCAGAGAGTCGGCAAAGATTTATTTGTGTCCCTACAATGAGTGGCCCGCAAGGACCCCGTTTTCTACAAGTGTTGGTCCAATACTCCCTCTAGAGGCAGGGGATTCAGACAGGGCTGCTTTGCGGCCCCCGATCTGGGGCAGGGGCAGTGGGCGGCATGTGACCCGGGCAGGAGCCTCTCTGCGTGTGTTCCTGGGACCCATCTGCCTGCGAACTTCGGTCACCTGGCAGGAAGCTATGATGCCCAGACCTATGCTTAACTGTGCAGCGCGGTGTACTGCGCGGACACGTTCCACACAGACTTCAAGTAAGAGGGCGGCCTGAGTGGAAAGGTGAGAGTTTGGGCAGCTGTGCAGACAAAGAAGGCGCCCTTTGGCCTGGGCCTAAAAACTTGTGACACACCACTGGGCCTGCCGGGCTCTGAGGGCCCTGCCCTGGGCCCCCTGCTCCCCTGCCCTTTGTTCAGTCACAGCAGAGATGGCCACACCCACTCCCTCAGTGAGGGCAGTGTTCCAAACTCCCTCAGCCCCGCCCCCTCTCCGCAGGTTACCATGGACTACAGAGGCTGCATTCTGAGGCCAGGGCGTTCCGAGAATGCCAAGGGCAGACATGATGACCTTAAATGATTTCCTCCTGTGTCAGTGTTGGTAAACTTTAGGAGCTAGGAAATGGTCCACTTTACAGAAATGTTCAAATTTACTGGCATTTCATATATTCTCTGCTCTAACATTGTCCTGACTCTTTCTGTATATTCTTTACTTTTGTTTTGGTTCTCCTTAATTAAAGTGTGTCTTTTAAATCTTTTCAAAGAAGATCCTTTGGACTTACTAAATCACCTGAATTTTATCCGTATTCTGTTGTATTAAGTTCTGCTCATATCTTTATTTATCTTTTCTCTATGTTCTCAGGGTTTATTGTTTTCATCTTCTGATGTCAATTAAAACACTTGGTTATTCATTTTAATAAATCTTTTTACTTATAAAGATTTGAACTTTTGAAGATTCCAGCTTACATGTACGTGTCTAAGGGTCAGGTCCTCTCCATTGTTGCTGGCCTAAGGCTTAGTTCACCATACAGCAATGTATATATTGACCTATTTTCCCCTCGACTTTCTGTGATTCCCTATATCTCACCTTTCTTTGCAGACAAGACATTTGAAATACCCTTAACTTATTTCACAGCCAAGAAGTCTTTGAAATAATGTGTATTTTTTAGAGAAATCTTCTTATATAATTAGGCAGAAAATCTGACCTGCAATAGTTTTCAAAATAGCATAATTTCACTCTTCTCAATGATTAATCTGTTGTATTACACAACCTTGGAGTATTTATCTTTATCAATGACATGTCCTTTAAAAATGTTTTAGAGATCCTACCAGTCTTTGAAAACATCCTTGTGCCTTGTTTCATTTCCAGTTTTATGTATATTTTCTGCCTTGCACCCGATTATTCCTACATCTGATGGATGGCCTTGGGAATCTAATTCTGGTATTGATGGTTTTGGCTGATTGTCTCGCCTTCTGGCTACTTTCTTCATTATTGTGTAAATTGAGATCATGAGCTCATGTTTAGCTAAACAGCTGACCTTGTAAGAGGCTAAGGTGTGAACGCTCATAAGTTTCAGCAGAGAGTCAGCAAAGATTTATTTGTTTCCCTCCAATGAGTGGCCCGCAAGGACCCCGTTTTCTACAAGTGTTGGTCCAATACTCCCTCTAGAGGCAGGGGACTCAGACAGGGCTGCTTTGCGGCCCCCGATCTGGGGCAGGGGCTGTGGGTGGCCTGTGACCCGGGCAGGAGCCTCTCCGCGTGTGTCCCTGGGACCCATCTGCCTGCGAACTTCTGTCACCTGGCAGGAAGCTACGATGCCCAGACCTATGCTTATCTGTGCAGCGCGGTGTACTGCGCGGACACGTTCCACACACACTTCAAGTAAGAGGGCGGCCTGAGTGGAAAGGTGAGAGTTTGGGCAGCTGTGCAGACAAAGAAGGCGCCCTTTGGCCTGGGCCTAAAAACTTGTGACACTCCACTGGGCCTGCCGGGCTCTGAGGGCCCTGCCCTGGGCCCCCTGCTCCCCTCTCCTTTGTTCAGTCACAGCAGAGATGGCCACACCCACTCCCTCAGTGAGGGCAGTGTTCCAACCTCCCTCAGCACCGCCCCCTCTCCGCAGGTTACCATGGACTACAGAGGCTGCATTCTGAGGCCAGGGCGTTCCGAGAATGCCAAGGGCAGACATGATGACCTTAAATGATTTCCTCTTGTGTCAGTGTTGGTAAACTTTAGGAGCTAGGAAATGGTCCACTTGACAGAAATGTTCAAATTTACTGGCATTTCATATATTCTCTGCTCTAACATTGTCCTGACTCTTTCTGTATATTCTTTAATTATGTTTTGGTTTTCCTTAATCAAAGTGTGTCTTTTAAATCTTTTCAAAGAAGATTCTTTGGACTTACTAAATCACCTCAATTTTATACGTTTTCTGTTGTATTAAGTTCTGCTCATATCTTTATTTATCTTTTCTCTATGTTCTCAGGGTTTATTGTTTTCATCTTCTGATGTCAATTAAAACACTTGGTTATTCATTTTAATAAAACTTTTTACTTATAAAGATTTGAACTTTTGAAGATTCCAGCTTACTTGTACGTGTCTAAGGGTCAGGTCCTCTCCATTGTTGCTGGCCTAAGGCTTAGTTCACCATACAGCAATGTATATATTGACCTATTTTCCCCTCGACTTTCTGTGATTCCCTACATCTCACCTTTCTTTGCAGACAAGCCATTTGAAACACCCTTAACTTATTTCACAGCCAAGAAGTCTTTGAAATAATGTGTATTTTTTAGAGAAATCTTCTTATATAATTAGGCAGAAAATCTGACCTGCCATAGTTTTCAAAACAGCATAATTTCACTCTTCTCAATGATTAATCTGTTGTATTACACAACCTTGGAGTATTTAGCTTTATCACTGACATGTCCTTGAAAAATGTTTTAGAGATCCTACCAGTCTTTGAAAACATCCTTGTGCCTTGTTTCAGTACCAGTTTTATGTATATTTTCTGCCTTGCACCCGATTATTCCTACATCTGATGGATGGCCTTGGGAATCTAATTCTGGTATTGATGGTTTTGGCTGATTGTCTCCCCTTGTAGCTGCTTTCTTCAATATTGTGTAAATTTAGATCATGAGCTCATGTTTAGCTAAACAGCTGACCTTGTAAGAGGCTTAGGTGTGAACGCTCGTAAGTTTCAGCAGAGAATCGGCAAAGATTTATTTGTGTCCCTACAATGAGTGGCCCGCAAGTACCCCGTTTTCTACAAGTGTTGGTCCAATACTCCCTCTAGAGGCAGGGGACTCAGACAGGGCTGGTTTGCGGCCCCAGATCTGGGGCAGGGGCAGTGGGCGGCCTCTGACCCGGGCAGGAGCCTCCTCGCGTGTGTCCCAGGGACCCATTTGCCTGCGAACTTCGGTCACCTGGCAGGAAGCTATGATGCCCAGACCTATGCTTAACTGTGCAGCGCGGTGTACTGCGCGGACACGTTCCACACAGACTTCAAGTAAGAGGGCGGCCTGAGTGGAAAGGTGAGAGTTTGGGCAGCTGTGCAGACAAAGAAGGCGCCCTTTGGTCTGGGCCTAAAATCTTGTGACAGTCCACTGGGCCTGCCGGGCTCTGAGGGCCCTGCCCTGGGCCCCCTGCTCCCCTGCCCTTTGTTCAGTCACAGCAGAGATGGCCACACCCACTCCCTCAGTGAGGGCAGTGTTCCAACCTCCCTCACCCCCGCCCCCTCTCCGCAGGTTACCATGGACTACACAGGCTGCATTCTGAGGCCAGGGCATTCCGAGAATGCCAAGGGCAGACATGATGACCTTAAATGATTTCCTCTTGTGTCAGTGTTGGTAAACTTTAGGAGCTAGGAAATGGTCCACTTGACAGAAATGTTCAAATTTACTGGCATTTCATATATTCTCTGCTCTAACATTGTCCTGACTCTTTCTGTATATTCTTTACTTATGTTTTGGTTTTCCTTAATCAAAGTGTGTCTTTTAAATCTTTTCAAAGATGATTCTTTGGACTTACTAAATCACCTGAATTTTATACGTTTTCTGTTGTATTAAGTTCTGCTCATATCTTTATTTATCTTTTCTCTATGTTCTCAGGGTTTATTGTTTTCATCTTCTGATGTCAATTAAAACACTTGGTTATTCATTTTAATAAATATTTTTACTTATAAATATTTGAACTTTTGAAGATTCCAGCTTACTTGTACGTGTCTAAGGGTCAGGTCCTCTCCATTGTTGCTGGCCTAAGGCTTAGTTCACCATACAGCTATGTATATATTGTCCTATTTTGCCCTCGACTTTCTGTGATTCCCTACATCTCACCTTTCTTTGCAGACAAGACATTTGAAATACCCTTAACTTATTTCACAGCCAAGAAGTCTTTGAAATAATGTGTATTTTTTAGAGAAATCTTCTTATATAATTAGGCAGAAAATCTGACCTGCCATAGTTTTCAAAACAGCATAATTTCACTCTTCTCAATGATTAATCTGTTGTATTACACAACCTTGGAGTATTTAGCTTTATCAATGACATGTCCTTGAAAAATGTTTTAGAGATCCTACCAGTCTTTGAAAACATCCTTGTGCCTTGTTTCAGTTCCAGTTTTATGTATATTTTCTGCCTTGCACCCAATTATTCCTACCTCTGATGGATGGCCTTGGGAATCTAATTCTGGTATTGATGGTTTTGGCTGATTGTCTCCCCTTGTAGCTGCTTTCTTCAATATTGTGTAAATTTAGATCATGAGCTCATGTTTAGCTAAACAGCTGACCTTGTAAGAGGCTTAGGTGTGAACGCTCGTAAGTTTCAGCAGAGAATCGGCAAAGATTTATTTGTGTCCCTGCAATGAGTGGCCCGCAAGGACCCCGTTTTCTACAAGTGTTGGTCCAATACTCCCTCTAGAGGCAGGGGACTCAGACAGGGCTGCTTTGCGGCCCCCGCTCTGGGGCA